>NC_083594.1:17246698-17251698 GCF_027579695.1 Neoarius graeffei
ACTACTGAATCTGGTGTTCCTGAAACTGTAGGTGTAGAGAATGATGCACAAACTGAGGCAGGGTTGTCCAAAGAAAAAACAGATGAGTCTGGAGATAAAGAGAATAATGGTGACGGCGAGGACACTGATGTTGACGAACACTTGAGTACACAGCTCAGCGTCAGTTCGCTAACTGGTGAAAGGAGCACTGACTTTCCTGATATTTCTTTTAAAGAGCCACTAAAAACAACAAAAAGAAAATCAACACGTATGAACAGTGGCAAAGCGAAAAAGACCGACCTTGCCATTACTAGAAACGATACTGAGAGTGAGAGTGAGTTTTCAGACTACAGTATAACCTGCAGTTTACAACCTAGCGGGTATACTGAACAGTCATATACTGTTGACGATATTAAATATTTTCTTGCGAAAACAAAGCACTCTCGAAATGTACGTGTTGACGAGTATTTCCCCAATGTCGAACTGTTCATTAATCAGACCAAAACGTTCATAGGAGCGCAGAGCTTTACTGACCCAGAGGTATTCCGCCTTAGAAAGATTCTGACGAAGCTGAACATTCTGTTGAATGACGGTAACAACCCTGATAATGCCTAACTTTACCAGTATGGTGATGTACATGTACAGTTTATTTATCCTTTTTATTCTACTCCCAATGCCTCTTGTTAATGCTGCTTCTTTAAATTTAAATGGAGCAAGACAAGCATTTAAGAGGCAGCAGTTGTTTGATATCATTAACCAGAAAAACATTGACGTCATATTTGTGCAAGAAACACACTCTGATGCTTTTAATTCTGTGGATTGGGCAAAAGATTTTAGTGGTCTCACTGTGTTAAGTCACAATACAACTGTCAGTGGTGGGGTTGGAATTCTGTTTTCCAAAAGCTGTACCCCGATTTCATACCATGCTGAAGAAATTTTAAAGGGCAGACTTTTAAAAGTAAGAGCGCAATTTGAGAATGTGTTCTTTGTTTTTATTTGTGTATATGCGCCTACTGTGGGTGTGGATAGAATGGTTTTTTTTAACCTTTTAGGTCAGATTTTAAATAATTGTAACTCAAATGACTTCTTACTTGTTGGTGGTGATTTTAATTGCACTGAGCTTGGTTTAGATAGAAACCACATTGAACCTCACATGCCCTCTAGAAAACGGCTTGTCGAATTAATGGAAACTCATGATCTTGTAGACATTTGGCGCAACTTTCATCAGGGCCAAAGACAATATACATGGGCTCATTCATATAATGGTATGATATCTTTAGCAAGACTGGATAGGTTTTATGGGTTAAAACATCAACTTAATTTCTACAAGAATTGCCAGATTGTCCCTGTGGGTTTTTCAGACCATAGTATGGTTTTATGTTCTTTTTCTTTTGGTAATATTAAACCAAAAAGTGCTTATTGGCATTTTAATGCTGCTTTGCTGGAAGATAACAGTTTTAAAGAAGTTTTTATTTATTTTTGGAAAACCTTTCAAAGTGAAAAAAAATCTTTTTCCAGTTTGCAGCGGTGGTGGGAAATGGGAAAGGTCAGGATTAAGCAAATGTGTCAACAGTACACTCTCAATGTTACAAGAGATGTAACCAATAATCTCAGAATTTTAGAATCAATTATTATCCAACTTCAGAGTGTTGTTGACACCACAAATGATAAAGTTTCCATTGAGAAATTGAATCTAAAGAAGCTTGAACTTAAAGAATTGTTAGAAAGAAGGGCACAGGGAGCTTTGGTCCGTTCGCGTTTCCGAAATGTTTCGGAGATGGATGCTCCATCTAAGTTTTTTTTCAGTCTGGAACAGAAAAATGGCCAAAAGAGGCTTATTCAGGCCCTTCGTTCTGAGTCAGGGTCTCTGCTAACCGAAGCCTGTGACATCAGAAAGCGGGCTACAGATTTCTACTCTGGATTGTATCAGAATGCGTTTAAAGAAGAGAAAAAATTGAGTGACGTGTTCCTCAATGAATTGCCAAAGCTTAAAAAAGATTCCGCAGAGATGTTGGACAAACCATTGAACTTGGAGGAACTCCAAGCAGCTGTTAATGGTATGCAGAATGGCCGTACTCCTGGTATGGATGGGTTACCAGTGGAGTTTTACAAAGCTTTCTGGTCAGTCGTAGGGCAGGACTTACTGGACATGCTCAATGCCAGTATTGCAGAGGGAAAACTTCCCCTAAGCTGCAGGAGAGCAGTTCTGACCCTGGTGCCCAAGAAGGGTGACCTAACTGACATTAAGCAGTGGCGTCCTGTCTCCCTCCTCTGCATTGACAGTCGAATCTTTTCAAAGGCTTTGGCTGCCAGACTGAGGAAGGTTATGGGGGAGATTGTTCATATGGACCAAACATACTGTGTACCCGGCAGATCAATATTTGACAGCATTTCTTTAGTACGTGACACTTTGGATCTTTGTAGTATGGAAAGAAAAAGATTAGGACTATTATTTATAGATCAAGAGAAAGCTTTTGATCGGGTGGAACACAATTTTTTATGGAAAGTTTTAGAAGCTTTTGGTTTTAATCCTGGTTTTATTGCAATGCTTAAGGTTATGTACAGTGACATTGAGAGTTTACTGAAAGTTAATGGCGGCTTGGGTGCACCTTTTAAGGTTAAAAGAGGTATAAGGCAAGGGTGTTCTTTATCAGGCATGTTGTATGCTTTATGTTTTGAACCTGTTCTGCACCGTTTACGGGCTGAGATTTCTGGTGTTCATTTAAAGAACACTAAAAACATTATTCGTTTGTCAGCATATGCTGATGATTTGGTTATTATGGTGGACAAACAAAAAGATATAGATAACCTTGTTATTATTTTTGAGGACTTTGGACAACTTTCTTCAGCCAAGATAAATTGGTCCAAGTCTGAAGCTTTCTTATTGGGTGAATGGTTGGACAGTCCTCTGGTTCTTCCAAATGGCCTTAATTGGAAAAGAGGTGGTTTTAAATATTTAGGTGTTTTTTTAGGCGACAGTAATTTTAAACAGAAGAACTGGGAGGGTATCATTGAAAAGATAAAGGGGAGGCTTTTGAAATGGAAATGGATATTGCCACATTTATCCTACAAAGGACATGTTTTAATTGTTAATAACCTTGTGGCGTCTATGTTATGGCATAAATTAATGTGTGTTGACCCTCCACCTAATCTTCTCGCAAAGATTCAAGCTCTCTTGGTCGACTTTTTCTGGGACCGTTTACATTGGATACCGCAAAGTGTGCTCTTTCTGCCTAAAGAAGAGGGAGGCCAAGGACTTGTCCATTTGGCCAGCAGAACTGCTGCTTTTCGTCTGCAGTTTCTTCAGCGGTTCCTCACAGGGCCAGAAGACTTAATCTGGAGAGGAGTGGCAAGTGAAATTCTTTTTACCCTTGGAGATTTTAGACAAGATAAAACCCTTTTTTTAATGGACCCTACCAAACTGATTACCAATGGACTGCCTGGTTTTTACCAAGGGTTGTTCAAGGTGTGGGGGTTGTTTGAAACAAAAGTGACAGATAAAGACATTTCTTTACACTGGCTTTTAAATCTACCTGTGACTTTTAATAAAAGGTTTAATGTGATGAGTGGCACTGTTGCTCTGAATGTGCTTTTGTGCCAAAAAAAATTTTTCACTTTGTCTCAAATTGTGGCTGTATGTGGTCCAGAATTTAGAAATGTTGTAGAGATGGCAACTCAGTTAAGCTTGAGATCCATTCGGGTCATGGGCCTATTGTTACAGAAGCTGAGAGCTGCTCTTACAGGAGCTGAACGAAAGATGTTAAAGGACTATGGTGATGGAATTATTGCTCCTGATCCAAATGATCCTTTCCCAACATTGTTTTTGTTCTTTAAAGATGAGGAAAACCTTGCCTGTTCAAAGCAAGGAACAATGGATTTTGATGAGGTCAGTGGCAAAGTGATCTACAGAAACTGCGTTAAGACACTGAATAAGAAATGGTTGAGATGCAGAAATGATACGCCATGGCGTAATGTATTAGCTTTTAAAAGTACTGTGAAGCCTGAGTGGAGAACCCTGTATAAGCCGCCATTAACTAAAAAAATGGGTGATTTACAGTGGAGGGTCCTGCATGGAATTGTGGCCACTAATTCTTTTATTTCTGTTCTGAACCCAGATGTTGGTTCTGACTGTCCTTTTTGCACAGACAGAGAAACAGTATTTCATGTTTTTTATCACTGTGTCAGATTATGTGTTTTATTTGTTTTTTTACAATTGTTTTTTAACTCTTTTAATGAACAGTTTTCAAAGGAATTATTTATTTTTGGCTACAAATATTGTAAGTTCAACAGTACTAAGGCAGAACTGATTAACTTTATTCTGGGCAATGCTAAAATGGCTATTTATATTAGTAGGAAAAACAAAATTGAGCAGGATACTGATTATGATATCCTTGATATTTTCTTGAGATTGATCAGATCAAGGATACAAACAGAATTCTTGTTTTTTAGAGCCATGAAAAATCTTGAGACTTTTAAAAGTGTTTGGTGCTTTGAAAATGCAATTTGCTCTGTTGTTAGTGATGATCTAGTATTTGCACAATTGTTCTTGTAAATAACCATGTTTTATTCTTTTTTATTTTTCTATGTTTTATTTATCATATTTTTATATACCCATAAATATATTTTTTTAATACTACGTGAAATGATGTTTTAATGTACAACACGTCAAAAACATGTAATAAAGTATTCTTAAAATCTCAATCTCTCTCTCTCTCTCTCTCTCTCTCTCTCTCTCTCACACACACTCTCTCCCTCTCTCACACACTCTCACACACACTCTCACACACTCTCTCTCTCACACACACTCTCACTCACACACTCCCTCACACTCACACACTCATTCTCACTCACACTCTCTCTCTCTCACACACACTCTCACACTCTCTCATTCTCACTCACACTCTCTCACACACACTCTCTCACACTCACTCTCCCTCTCCCTCTCTCACACACACTCTCTCTTTCACACACTCACTCCCTCTCACTCACACTCTCTCACACACTCTCTCTCTCTCACACAC
>NC_083594.1:19714198-19779198 GCF_027579695.1 Neoarius graeffei
TTATAGGCTACTTCAGTGCCAGAGAGTTCCAGAAAACATCATTCTTTATGTTTGTGACAATTTCCTGCCTTGATTAATAACTAGGCAACAGTTATTTCATACAACATAATGCACTGCAAGAAATCCACTGAGAGTTTATGCTTTCTTTTGGGCAGCACTCATTTTCACGTTCATACTGTTCATTTACCATTCGCTAATATTTTGAACACACATGTGAGCGATAGCTACCTTTCTTTGGGAAAAACTGAGTGACCAGTTGCCTGCCTCTCCGGTCCGTCTCAGCTTTCAGCTGCCTTTCTTTACGTTTTTGACAGCCACTCTTCATATTTAGCGATCATAGACTGTACGCACTCCACTGCTGGCTGGCTGCTGCACCGTGACACAGCAGCAAGTAGCGTTGCACTGATCAGCACACAGATTTAACACATCGCGCTTCTACCAGAACTGGACCGTACCATTTCTCAAAAGGGGGAGGGTTAAATGACAATATGTTGAAGAACTCAAGAAATAGACAACCTTGTTCAATTAGCTCATTTTACCAGATGGAATATTGCATTGTTGTTATTTCAAAAGTCTTATTGAAATCATTAAAAGCATATTATCAGCCCCTTAAAGGGCCCCATGGCAGTGCTGGGCCCCTAGAATTGTTCTAACCTTTCCCCCCCCTGGTGGCGCCCATGGCTGTGCTAACATGATTGTACAAGGGTTTTCTAATCATCCATTAGCCTTCTGAGGCAATGAGCAAACACATTGTACCATTAGAACACTGGAGTGATGGTTGCTGGAAATGGGCCTCTATACACCTATGGAGATATTGCACCAAAAACCAGACATTTGCAGCTAGAATAGTCATTTACCACATTAGCAATGTATAGAGTGTATTTCTGATTAGTTTAAAGTGATCTTCATTGAAAAGAACAGTGCTTTTCTTTCAAAAATAAGGACATTTCAAAGTGACCCCAAACTTTTGAATGGTAGCGTACTTCTCCAGTATACAACATAAGGAGGCTGCTCACGCTCTAGGTTACTGAACAAAAACCCCAACGCACTCCGAGCTCACTCTCCCGTCTTCTTCTGATACATGCGAATCTACCTCTCCTTCTCTTCTAGCTGAACCTCTTCCAAGATGAAAGTCCTTGCACATTCGCTGTTGTAGTGCATTCAAAATAAGAGTTGACATTTCCAGTGCTACAATAACATAGTAGATTGGAACGTCAGAATCCTTTAAAAACCCAGTCAGTACTTGGTTTTGTTTGGTTTCATCAAGAGATGATCGAAAAGAGCATTTCAAGGAGTGTATTTAAAAAGCGTGTATTTGTTTATGAACAAAACGCACATTAATATTGTTTCCCACTGGAATTCTGGCTTATTTCTACTGGTCATTTTATAGAGTGTAAAACATGGCGCGCAGTAATATGTGCACACGCAGTTGGATCAGAGAAAACCCAGTGATACGCTGGTGAAAAATATATTACTCCCCATCCCTATGTAAAAGGAATCTAGTTTGAATGGGGCTTATGAGAAATAAGTTGGTCTCAGAGGAACCTCGTAGTTTTTGAATAAAACCTGAAAAAATCTTCTGAGGGGCAAACCAAACATCACTACAAGGTCAAAATTATAATGTATTTATTTGGTCATGGGAATATTTGGCATATGGCCGTATACACACACACACACACACACACACACACACACACACACACACACACACTTGCTTACTGTGTGCTTGTTGAGATTTACAATGTAGTTTAAATCAAAGAGACCATCATCTGTCAAGCTGTTAAAAAAAACAGAAGGACAAATCCAACAGAGATGTTGTATTAAAATCCTTTAAATCCTTCCAAACATTCCAAGCACAAGCTCGCATGAGTGTGGCAAGAAGCAGACATGCAACTGAATGAGAATCCCTCATTAGTGTGTGTGTGTGCTCACGCACATCAATATGTGCATATATAAAATGTCTACTCTGACCACAGTGTGCATCAGGTAATCCCCCTCAGGAGGCTGCCGTTAATACGTTATTGGCCCTTTTCGGCAGGCCTCCCCACTGTGCACATGCAGCTCTCCATATTGATTTGAGAAGTCTAATAAGCCCACAGCCTTACTGTCTTTATATCCAAGGGTTGCCACACTAACATTTGCTTTAAGACTGTGTTTGCTTCATGTAAAGGTACTCAAGCATTCTTGAAATGTCTCACTTTTAGGTGTGGTGTCGCACTGCTTGTAATATGCTCAACATGTTATGTACTTCATGTACGTTATACACCAGATGGGAACCATCAGGGCCTCATTTTCTATCAAATTTGCTTCAGAAATGAAAGGGTTACTGTCCTGAAAACATTAAAATCAAGTCATCCAATGAGATTTTTTTTTTTTTTTGGTTTGTTGTCTATAAGCTGAGAAGAGTTTAGAGCCGGCTCACTCATTGGTTAGGACTTCATTGCCGGGACAGAAGGCAGTGGCAGTGTATGTTTATGTAGGAAGTGACAGATGAATTAACCAATCAGATTTTGATTTATAGTGAGTGACCAACAATTTATCACCCTAGGCCTTCTCGAAGGCCAATGTGAGCTTAACCGTGAGTCGGCACCATCAGCACAGCAGTGAAGTCACCTTCCAGCCGGTGTAGCGTTCATCGGTAGTGTTAGTGAATGCTAATAAAGCAGTCAAGCCAGTGCTAGAGCTTGAGAGCAAGGAGTACAGGCTAACTGTCCTGAAAACATTAAAATCAAGTTATCCATTGAAATTTTTGTTTGTTTGTTGTATCTAAGCTGAGAAGAGTTTAGAGCCGGCTCACTCATTGGTTATGACTTCATTGCCGGGATAGAAGGCCATGGCAGTGTATGTTTATGTAGGAAGTGACAGATGAATTAACCAATCAGATTTTGATTTATAATGGGAGGGACCAACAATGTATCGCCCTAGGCCTTCTTGAAGGCCAGGGCTAGCTTAACTGTGACTTGTGCCGTCACCACAGCAGTGAAGTCACCTTTCAGCTGGTTCATCCATAGTGTTAGCGAATGCTAATAAAGTGGACAAGCCAGTGCTATCAAGAGCAAGTAGCACAGGCTAATGACCAAGAAACTAAGGCTACATCCACACGACAACAGCAACGAAATTTTATTTAAAAAAATATCGTGTCCACATGGGCAACGGATCAGTAAAATATCAGGTACATATGGCAACGCTTGCTGAAAACGATGCAATACACATGCCACACCTCTACGTGCGCTATAAGACGGTCCCATCGGAGACACCAGAACAATAGAAGAAGTAGGACGCATGCACATAAACCCCTTCTACCCGGCGTGAAGCACTCACAGGAACAAGCACACAACAACAAGAAGATGGCTGCGACTACGCGAGGAAATCGTGCCTTCTTTGTGTACAAATTAGTTTTATTAGTGTGCATAGTTTTATATAACTTAATTTTCTTATTGTGCGTGAACATTTTGAAAAGCATTTTTATAGAATTTATATAACTTATATTGTGTGTGAACATTTTGAAAAGCAGTCTTATCCAATAAAAAAAAAGAAATTCAAGAAATGGTTCAGTTACTTGTTTATTTAAAAGAAAAGCTGTATACAAAAGTGAATGCAATGCAGTGGTTCATACAAAACAGCAAGAGTGCTGCTTGTTCTAGTCATGTGGTTGTGACATCATCATAAACAAATCCGTTCTACTCATCCAGACGACTTCGCAACGGTGCCCTTGCCAGATTTTTACACTCTGGAACCCGTTCTCGTTTTGGGGCACCCAAAACGCCGGTGCCGTGTGGACTCCAGGCCGAAACGATAAACAATTTTATCAGATTCACCTGAATCCGTTGCCGTGTGGACAGCCTCTAAGATTTCTGTCTCCAGTGAAATACTCTTCGTCCATGTACACACGCTCTCCACAGTATTTTTCACTCAGATTAAAAGTATTCATTTCCCGATGTAATTTACTTAGTTACTTTTAAAATCAACATCGACAACTACGCACAACAGAGCTACCTGGCAGCCTGCTGCTCATCCCTTGCAAAATCCTTTGCCCTGTTGTCACTGCTGTTATACACTATGTAAGCAATAAAGCTCGGCATGGCATGACGTAAGAACCGTGATTAGCAATAGAGTGGTATGATATGGCCTAACACAAAGCAGAATTACTGTTAGAAAACATTTTATTATTTTCAAATAACAGTATGTACAGAAGTGTTTTTATTCCTCTTATACCAGAACAATTCGCCAAGAACATCACATCATACGTTTCATGTTGTGGAACATCCAGGAGACAAGCAAGTTACTGATATCACTCATTTTATAGCAGTTAGGAACAGTTATTCCCTCCTCAGCCTAAAAAAATGCAGCTTATCGTGTTACTGAGAAACTGAAGAACCAAGTGATTTGAATTACAGCCTGCACTATTGTCAGAGCTGCTCTTATCGAAAATTAATCACCTTCTGACCGATCATATTTGAAAAATCAACAGCGCTGTAGTATAAGTATCTTTAATGTACATCAAGGAATACATCAATTCCACAGAGGAAAATATTTGAATCATAAATCATACACCTTAAAAGAGGAAGTCAATGTATATGGGTTCAAAGTTAAAGTCTCTTTCTGCGCAAACTCATCCTGAAGTTTAGCTGACAGCGATCATCTTTCAAATCCCAGAAAAACGAAGCAGGGTTGGAAATGAGAGGAGGCTGCTTTCAGGAAGCAAGTGACCAGCTCTGGCAGCCATCATTTTCATTTGGGAAAAGCGTGAATGTCAAGAAACCTTCATCAATGCTAATTCAGTGCGTTTGAAGTTAGTGGAAAGCTGACTTATGTAAATTGGGGGACATGGCGGATTTATTTTTCTCATTAGGATAGTTTTACCTCTGACTTTTCATAAGTAGAAACTTATTTTAGGCCTGACGCACAGCTTTAAAGGGTGTCAGGAAGGAAAATGGTCTGAAATTAGACACCACTGAGTGCATGAGGAATAAATGAGGCAAGATAAACTAAGGAACAGTCCAACATTTGCAAAGCATTTGTTTTAATCAGCTTGATTCTGTTTATAGGCAGGGCAGGTTCAATGGTTAAGGCTTGAGTTATTCAGAAGGTTATAAGTTCAAGTCCTTGAGCAAGGCCTTTAACCCTCGACTGCTCGGGTGCTTTCTGTGTCGATTGGAAGTTGTTCTGGTTGAAAACTTGAACCTAATGAATGTGTAACCATTTCACTTGAATGCAGGTTTGTGCCTTGCTAATCACTAGTCATCTGAGTTCATGTTGAAACATGAAACATGTGCGGGCCATGCTGTGACTGTGTCCATATTCCTGTTGTACTGTTTTTAAACTCTGATGCCTTGTAAAAGGGATATAATCAAAGATGAATACATTATTTGGAATGAAGAGAGAATGTGTTCTAAGCATATACAAACACAGACATAAGGTGTATTTTTAACCCAATTAGATATGAAGCTTGTGAAAGACCACATATGATCATGTGACACTGAGCAGTATATTTACTGCATTCATTTATTCATCCTTAGTAACTGCCTGGTCGAGGTTGTGGTGGTTTAAATTTGGTTACTATTTTCTTTATATTTTGGTACAACCCCAATTTCAAAAAAGCTCTGATGCTGTGTAAACTTCATAATGTGCCAAATGTTTTAAATGGGAGACAGGTCTAGACTGTAGGCAGGCCAGTTTAGCACCCGGACTCTCTTACTATGGAGCCATGCAGTTTTAATATGTGCAGAATGCAGTTTGGCATTGTCTTGCTGAAAAAAGGAAGGCCTTTCCTGAAAAAGATTTTGTCTGGATGGCAGCATATTGCTCTGAAACATGTATATATCATTCAGCAGTAATGATGCCTTCCCAGATGTACAAGCTACCCATGTCATGTGCACTAATGCACCCTCATACCATCACAGATGCTGGCTTTAGAGCCGTGCATCGATAACAAGCCGGATGGTCCCTCTTCTCTTTAGCCTGGAGGACATGGTGTCCATGATTTCTTCAAAAAAAAAATCTACTTTTGATTTTTCAGACCTCAGGACAATTTTCCACTTCGCCTCAGTCCATCATAAAAGAGCTCAGGTCCAGAGAAGGTGGCGGTGTTTCTGGATATTGTTTATATCTGGTTTTAACTTGCATTTGTGGATGCAGTAATGAATTGTTTTCACAGACGATGGTTTTCTGAAGTGTTCCTGAGCCCATACAGTGATTTCCACTACAGACACGCGTCTGCTTTTAATGCAGTGTCTCCTGAGAGCCTGAAGATCACAGGCATCCAGTGTCAGTTTTCAGCCTTGTCTCTTGCATACAGAGATTTCTCCAGATTCTCTGAATCTTTTAATTATATTATGTACCATAGATAGTATGATGCCCAAATTCTTTGCAATTTTACACTGAGGAACGTTATTCTTAAATTGTTGCACTGTTTGCCCACGCAGTCTTTCATAGAGCGGTGAACCCCTCCCCATCTTTACTTCTGAGAGACTCCGCCTCTCTGGAATGCTCTTTTTTTTATATCCAATCATGTTACTGACCTGTTGCCAATTAACCAAATTAGTTAGGGTTTTTCGTTGTTGTTTGTTTTTGTTTTTTTAGCGTTGCTCAACGTTTTCAGTCTTTTGTTGCCCCCGTCCCAACTTTTCTGAAATGTGTTGCTTACATCAAATTCAAAATGAGCATAATTTAAAAAATAAATAAATAAAATTTCTCAGTTTCAACATTTGATATGTCGTCTTGGTACCATTTTCAATGAAACGTAGGGTTTCTGTGATTTTCAAATTATCACATTCTGTTGTCATTTACAGTATACACAGTGTCCCAACTGTTTTGGAATTGGGGTTGTAAATAGAATCTAGTAAATTAAGTAGAATATATTCAGCTATGAAAAAAAAAATATCTGCATAAAAAAAGCACGATTTGAAAAAGTCAGCACACACATCGAGTAGAAATCAGTTATGAACACAAATATTGTAGCTGAGGTAGAGGAGATGTCAGAGCCAGAAATCTGATTCCCAGTGCAGATATATGGAGTACTAAAGCGGGACAGATACAGATTACATTGCATTGTATTACACCCCTACCTTGTAATGAGTATAAAATGAAGGAGAGAAGGCTTTTTTTTTCCCTGAGAAGTGTAGCTTGTATAATTTAGGCTACAGGGCCTTGCTGAGTTTACTTTGGCATCGTTGTGTAAGCCTTTGCTACTACATGTGTAAAAGCACTTGTGATATCTTGTCTCTGGAAGAAAGACATTATACTGTCTGAGGGAAGGTATGCAGCTGGAAAAAGCAGTTGTGTAGGGTCCAAAGGCCTACTTTTTTCATTTCTCAAACAAAATACATTGTTTACTATTTCCAGAAAAAGTGACACCAATGCCTGGAACACAGAACTATTGTCATGCTCCTTTATATTATATTAGTCATTCATACTAGCGACATTTATAGTCTGGTAATCTACACTGTGGGGATGACAACGAGTTGGGCTTTTGGGACAGAAAAGCAAGCAGGTTAAATATAATTTGTTTTTCTGAAAATATTTCTGATAAGAGAACGCCAATAATAGTCAACTGTACACTGTTTAAGAGTCCACTGGGAATTTTTTTTCTTGAGATTTAATGAAACATGATAATTTTATCACTCTATACGAAGCGTAGCTGTGTGCATGGGACTGTTTTTGTAATCCCACTCCGACCCACTTCCAAAAGAATTCTTTATGCAGTTAGTTTTGTTGTTGTTTCGACATAAACAAAATTTGAATAAGCTAAGATCCTTACACTGTGGCATCATGAATTCCATCTTGACCAATACTGTGAGAAGGAGCACATTTAAAGCTCTGGGTTGCATGTCACTTTCCAATCTCCGAAAATAGTGATGTCCTGAAACAGTTTTTGCTTTAACTATGAAAAGTCTGAACAAGTGTTGCCAGGCAAAATAAACCTCGCTCGGCAGCACTTATTTTATACCTATATGTTGATAATGGTAATATTTCTCAATCATCAGCTGTCAGATTATAATCCTATGAAAATCCATGACCTTGAGTTTGACCTTTCAAAGTCATTCAAGGTCAAAGGTCATGGTGCCAAATGAAAGCCCGTATGGCACTTCCTATAAGTTGATAATGGTAAATATCTGTCTACCATCAACCATTTTCAAGTTGCAGCCCTTTGAAAATCCGTGACCTTGAGTTTGACCTTTCAAGGTCACTCAAGGTCAAAGATCATGGTGCCAAATATAGGAACTCCCATATGAAAGGCCATATGGGATTTCCTATATGCTCATCTGTCTATCAGCAACCATTTTTGAGCCATCATGGAAAATGTTATTTTGACGAAAAGTTTGATCTTTCCGGTGACCTTCACTTTGACCCGATTACCCCAAAATTTAATCAGGTAATCTACAGACCATTGCCCACCTACCCTGAAAATTTGAAGTCAATTGGTGCAACCATCTAGACGCTAGATTGTTAACAGACAGACACACAAACAAACAAACAAATGAAAGTTGATAGAAAACTATGGGAGATACTCCATCATGTAACATATCAGTAGAAGCAGAATTGAAAGATGAACATTTTGGAATTGGTTTGAAGTAAATATGATGAATATGAAGGAAGATATCACGAAAAAAACTTTTTTGACCTTTTTGGTGATTCTCAAAATGTTGGAGGTTCTATTTGAGACCAGTGCCCATCTTTCATGAAGATTGGTCCAGCCGTTTTCCCTTAATGTTGCTAACAAAGAAACCCCACCGAAAACGATACCTCGTCCCCTGGTGGACTCCATTCCGGACGAGGTAATAGGCCATTTGCAGGAATTGGTCACGTGTCAATTTTCCCCATAGCAACGAGCCCGTGGTGGGCAAGCTAACTTGACATTCCTTGACAACCATAAGAGTTTGACTGGCGATGCGAAGCAATCCATTTCTATAATAGCTGTTTTTACCTTTTCTACTGTCTTTTTGACCCGAATTTTCGTGTGTACTTGGAAACGCAAATAAATCTGCTTCTTATCGGCTAAAACACATCTACAGATATATCTGTATTTATTTTCAAGAATCTTCACACATTAAGCGAATGATAAAGGTAGAAAAGGAGAAATTATGTTATAAACATACCTGAGAAATCTGCCATTTCGCACGTGAATTTCTTTTGGCGGCAACCAACTTCAGTCCAAAAAACTCTCTTTTACGGCCAATGATTCGCTTTAACTTACAACAGAAGTTAAAACCACAAACTTTTTCCAAGTACACACTCTTACCCTCCTCCTACTGTACATTGGGTAAAATAAACTCGTATATATATATATATATATATATATCTCATCTCATCTCATTATCTCTAGCTGCTTTATCCTTCTACAGGGTCGCAGGCAAGCTGGAGCCTATCCCAGCTGACTACGGGCGAAAGGCGGGGTACACCCTGGACAAGTCGCCAGGTCATCACAGGGCTGACACATAGACACAGACAACCATTCACACTCACATTCACACTTACGGTCAATTTAGAGTCACCAGTTAACCTAACCTGCATGTCTTTGGACTGTGGGGGAAACCGGAGCACCCGGAGGAAACCCACGCGGACACGGGGAGAACATGCAAACTCCGCACAGAAAGGCCCTTGCCGGCCCCGGGGCTCGAACCCAGGACCTTCTTGCTGTGAGGCGACAGCGCTAACCTCTACACCACCGTGCCGCCCATATATATTATACACGGCGGCACGGTGGTGTAGTGGTTAGCGCTGTTGCCTCACAGCAAGAAGGTCCTGGGTTCGAGCCCCGGGGCTGGCGAGGGCCTTTCTGTGCGGAGTTTGCATGTTCTCCCCGTGTCCGCGTGGGTTTCCTCCGGGTGCTCCGGTTTCCCCCACAGTCCAAAGACATGCAGGTTAGGTTAACTGGTGACTCTAAATTGACCGTAAGTGTGAATGTGAGTGTGAATGGTTGTCTGTGTCTATGTGTCAGCCCTGTGATGACCTGGCGACTTGTCCAGGGTGTACCCCGCCTTTCGCCCGTAGTCAGCTGGGATAGGCTCCAGCTTGCCTGCGACCCTGTAGAAGGATAAAGCGGCTAGAGATAATGAGATGAGATGAGATATTCAAGTTATAGTTATATAATGGACATGGACATAAAGTCCAGACTTTCAGCTTTCATTTGAGGGTATCCACATTAAAATTGGATGAAGGGTTTAGGAGTTTCAGCTCCTCAACATGTGCCACCCTGTTTTTAAAGGGACCAAAAGTAATTGGACAGTTGACTCAAAGGCTATTTCATGGGCAGGTGTGGGCAATTCCTTCGTTATGTCATTCTCAATTAAGCAGATAAAAGGCCTGGAGTTGATTTGAGGTGCGGTGCTTGCATTTGGAAGATTTTGCTGTGAAGAAAACATGCGGTCAAAGGAGCTCTCCATGCAGGTGAAACAAGCCATCCTTAAGCTGCGAAAACAGAAAAAAAAAACATCCGAGAAATTGCTACAATATTAGGAGTGGCAAAATCTACAGTTTGGTACATCCTGAGAAAGAAAGAAAGCACTGGTGAACTCATCAATGCAAAAAGACCTGAACACCAACAGAAGTCAACAGTGGTGGATGATCGCAGAATAATTTCCATGGTGAAGAGAAACCCCTTCACAACAGCCAACCAAGTGAACAACACTCTCCCGGAGGTAGGCGTATCAATATCCAAATCTACCATGAAGAGAAGACTGCATGAAAGTAAATACAGAGGGTTCACTGCATGGTGCAAGCCACTCATAAGCCTCAAGAATAAAAAGGCTAGATTGGACTTTGCTAAAAAAACATCTAAACAAGCCAGCGCAGTTCTGGAAGAACATTCTTTAGACAGATGAAACCACGATCAACCTTTACCAGAATGATGGAAAGAAAAAAGTATGGTGAAGGCGTGGTACAGCTCATGATCCAAAGCATACCACATCATCTGTAAAACATGGCGGAGGCAGTGTGATGGCTTGGGCATGCATGGCTGCCAGTGGCACTGGGTCACTAGTGTTTATTGATGATGTGACACAGGACAGAAGCAGCCGGATGAATTCTGAGGTATTCAGAGACTTACTGTGTGCTCAAATCCAGCCAAACTGATTGGTCGGCGTTTCATAATACAGATGGACAATGACCCAAAACATAAAGCCAAAGCAACCCAGGGGTTTATTAAAGCAAAGAAGTGGAATATTCTTGAATGGCCAAGTCAGTCACCTGATCTCAACCCAATTGAGCATGCATTTCACTTGTTAAAGGCTAAACTTCAGACAGAAAGGCCCACAAACAGACAGCAACTGAAAACCGCTGCAGTAAAGGCCTGGCAGAGCATTAAAAAGGAGGAAACACAGCGTCTGGTGATGTCCATGAGTTCAAGACTTCAGGCAGTCATTGCCAACAAAGGGTTTTCAACCAAGTATTAGAAATGAACATTTTACTTACAATTATTTAATTTGTCCAATTACTTTTGAGCCCCTGAAATGAAGGGATTGTGTTTAAAAAATGCTTTAGTTCCTCACATTTTTATGTAATCATTTTGTTCAACCCACTGAATTAAAGCTGAAGGTCTGAACTTCAACTGCATCTGAATTGTTTTGTTCAAAATTCATTGTGGTAATGTACAGAACCAAAATTAGAAAAATGTTGTCTCTGTCCAAATATTTATGGACCTAACTGTGTATATATACACATGTACGAGAGCTGACTTTGGAAAGGCATTATTTTGAGAATGACACGGTTCAGATGATTTGTAATAAACATATGATGAACGTATAAATCAAGAAAACCAGAACACGTACTTTGCTCAGGTTGTGGATTAAAATTAGCTTGAGCGAAGAGTCCCTTTAATTAAACTGTATGCAAACAGTGCAGGGAGATTAGAGTGGTGGTTTGTATTTGGGAAGGATTGGAAACTTATGAATAATTTATGGCAGTTAATTGCTGTGGAGGTTCGGAATGGGGACGATAAATTAGGAGATGGCAGGGGCGTGAGGAGGAGTTCGGGTTGTTTAATGAGGAGGATGGGTTTGTGTGAGGGTTTTAGTATGTCCTGTGAGGACTTCTTAGCAGCATAAGCTAGCAATAATAATTGCAATATTAGCTTTAATTTATCTAACACCTGACTCTTAGGTACACAGTGATTAACCACCCAAGCCAGTTTTCTCATTATTCTGATTTCTGCTATCAATAAACATCATTTATTTCACGTGAAAAGGCCACTCGACTGACAAACCACATATTTCCTGTCACCCAGCCGGACAGGGTATTTAAGTTATTCCGTGAAAGCAAGTCGTATAGGAGCTGATTGCTATAAGGCCATGTACGATGAGATTGAGTGGAATAACTGTTTTATTCTATCCACGTTCACTGGATTTTGAGAAACAGAGCATTTTTATTTTTATTTTTTGCAAATTCGATAAATAAAAGCTTTTATACAAAACGTCCAACAAAATCATTTCCACTTAGAATGTAAACAAACTGGCAAAATGACAGTAGCAGTTTATGAAAAATGCTCTAATGATAATTCATGAAAGATTTTTTTTTTTAAAAAACATACATTTTTACCAATGGGCGGCACGGTGGTGTAGTGGTTAGCGCTGTCGCCTCACAGCAAGAAGGTCTGGGTTCGAGCCCCGGGGCCGGCGAGGGCCTTTCTGTGCGGAGTTTGCGTGTTCTCTCCGTGTCCGCGTGGGTTTCCTCCGGGTGCTCCGGTTTCCCCCACAGTCCAAAGACATGCAGGTTAGGTTAACTGGTGACTCTAAATTGACCGTAGGTGTGAATGTGAGTGTGAATGGTTGTCTGTGTCTATGTGTCAGCCCTGTGATGACCTGGCGACTTGTCCAGGGTGTACCCCGCCTTTCGCCCGTAGTCAGCTGGGATAGGCTCCAGCTTGCCTGCGACCCTGTAGAACAGGATAAAGCAGCTAGAGATAATGAGATGAGATGAGACATTCTTACCATCAAATACTTTTCATTTTATATTTTGTTGCTTTTTTGTATTTTTGGGGTTTTGTTTTCAAGTGGTTTTTATTTCGTCCTCGGTTGGTTCAGCAACACGCTCCGCCATTTTGTTTTTCTCTATTCATGGTAGAAAGCTGATAGCCTAATAGTAAGGTAGCCAATCAGAGCACACGATTGCTCATATCTAATGAATGTGGATACAATAAACAAAATTATCCCATAAATCATTTTAAAAGATAGGGATTCTGTCAACTGTTTTCAATCTAGTGACCACCTCATGCTCTGAAATGCTCATTCACTGTCTCAAAGTGTGTGCATGGTACCTGGTAGCAGTGTTGTAGTCGAGTCACTAAAACTCGAGTCTAAGTCCAGTCTCGAGTCCCCAGTGTTCAAGTCCGAGTCATTAAAGAAAATTTCAAGTCGAGTCCACTATTGATCCGCGTCGAGTCAGAGAACAAGACTCCAACCGCACCATTTGACGGTGGCTGTTGTTGCCTTTATCTGAAAGCGTCTCTGCTGCTGTGTCAGACTAACATTACTGTTTGACTGCCCCGTTTTAGTTAACAGGCTACAGATAAAAAGCTTGTTCATCGCTCAGCAAGCCCCGCCCACTATCAACAGGGCAAATAATATGAGAGAGGGTTAACACTAGCTAGTTCATCGGTCAGCAAGCAAGCACCGCTATCAACAGAGCAATGAACATAGCGTGTCACTTCCTTCTCTGGGTGGAGTCTTACCAAATGACGACTGAAGTTCAAGGTTGTCCCCGTCGTCTCCTCGATAGTTCATCTACATATGGAACACATAGCAGTGCATTTTTTTCCCACTGCACGAGAAGTCTGTATAAGCAAAGCAGACAGCAGACAATCCTAGGGGCTTCTCTCCAGGCATTTTAGCGCCATTAATGTTAGTTTGTTCCTGAACATGACGTATGAACAGGTGAATGTGCATTCTCTTGCACAAAATTAGTATAAAACTTAATGTAGATATAAATATCTTATGCCAAATTGTTACGGCATGTTAGAAAAATAAAGGAAAAAAAATCCGAGTCCTCGTCTCCAATTTACGAGTCCGAGTGCAGTTAATGCACGCGTCCGAGTCATCAGTGCTCAAGTCACAAGTCCTTAAAGGGCATATCACGGGTAAATTCAGGAGCAAGATCAATGTAATTCTCCTATTTTATTTTAAACTTTGGTCAAATATCTGTCACATTTTGCATTTTGTGCAGTTTTTTTACCTTGCGCAATACCAGAAAAATTCAGTTGAAATCAAGCCATTTGAGGCGAATTGGTCCGCCTCTGAAAAAACTTGCCATTTAGATTTCCCGGCAAACATTGATTTTCATGACGTCGCGTGCGGGACGCCTCCCTCTGTATCCTACGTCAGCGCTGGTTTGTTTATGAGAAAACGACCTGGTGGTTTTCTGCAAATTTCTTCAACGTTATCACGTAATTATTAAAATGGTTAACAGATGTATTGTAGGAGAGTGTTGCAGCGTTATATTCTTCATCCAAAGGTGAAGTAACATTGCGCTCAGGTAACAATTCCATATTTCAATGCAAAATCGCTAGCTGCTAAACTTGGTCTACACAGGCTGTGCACTGAAACCGTGCAAGCTCTCGTAGCCTGCTGGCGGATCCGCAGGTGACGTCACAAATCTGGCTCCAGACTACCTTGGGGTTTTTCCAGACGTGTTTTGTTATTTTATTTTTTTCTGCTGTAGACAGATGGCCTTGTGCAAAATTACCCTTCTGGATGAGTGTGTAAAGGAACATACTTTCATATTAAAAAAAAAAAAAATTTGGTCCAGGATATGCACTTTAAAATTAAGGCACAAGTTGGACTTGAGTACTACAAGCCTGCATGGTAGTACTAACAGAATTGTAGCAAACCTCCCAGATGTTGCATAAGATTATGTACGAAACTGAGATTTTATAAGACCAAAGCATAAGCATACGGTACTTCACAACAATATGACACTGACAAAAATGACCACTGGAAATCAGACAAAGTCGCCACATTTGAAATGTGACCCAAAGAGTCGGGGGAATGTATTATGTTCTATACATTCCTCTACACATACAGTACATAGACATATACATTTACATATACAGTGTAATACCGTATCTCTGAAAAAAGAATAAATGTATTTTAAATTGTATTCATCTTGATTTATCCTTGTAACCACCAACTGTTGACAGGTTTGTCAATTGAAAACAATAAAACCGAGTCCTATAAAAAGCGGTGCCCCAAAACAACTGTAATACACAAACCACCAAACACACAACAAAAGACGGACATGTCTACGCACTTGACCCGTGTCTGTCTGTCTGCACAAAGCCTGCTGCTCTCATCTCCTGTGGCTCCTGTGGTGGGTCTGCAGATGGGTGCAGCTGGAGCCACAGCTGGGTCAAAGCAGCAGGAGCTCCTTCTTCAGGACTTTATGACAGTCTCTGAGAACAGCTGAAGGATTTATCAGGGCTCAGTATGGGACAGGCAACATCTGCTCTCTCATCCAACTGAGCACACACCAGAACACTTTCTGTCTCTTCGAGTCATCCCCAAGCTTAGACCTAATAAAAAAAAAACCCACAGAGAAACTTAAACCAGTGCAGACAAATAGTGAAATCGTCTACTCTCGTTCCCAAGCCCCTGTTGTGTTAAGTACTTAGGAACCATCCAAACTAGCCAGCATGATATTTATGTTTTTTTTTCATATCTTACAGCAAAACGATGGGCAGTTCACCGTGATTCAACTAGTAGGCATGCTGCGTGGTATTGCCTCAGGAATGAAGTACCTCGCTGATATGAATTACGTGCACCGTGACCTGGCAGCCCGGAACATCCTGGTTAACAGCAACCTGGTGTGTAAGGTATCAGACTTTGGGCTCTCACGCTTCCTGGAGGATGACACATCTGACCCCACCTACACCAGTGCACTGGTGAGAAGTCTTAATAATTAATACTATACTTTATACCACTTCGTCAATTCTGGTTTTCTGCACATCCGACAAACGACAACATTCTCTTCTGCAAAATTCAGGGCAACAAACAATTCGAAAGTCAACTTCACACTCATATCACACCTTTTTTACTGGTCTTTATGATGGTTTT
The DNA here is from genome assembly GCF_027579695.1 of Neoarius graeffei. NCBI lineage: Eukaryota > Metazoa > Chordata > Actinopteri > Siluriformes > Ariidae > Neoarius > Neoarius graeffei. The sequence goes on from NC_083594.1 coordinate 19,730,242, forward strand.
ACAGTGTGATTATTATTCTTTTTTTTCTTATTTAGTAAACTTCTAAATTTTACATTCATATATTTTATTTTCACTGAACCTTCGATCCTGTGTGACAGGGTGGGAAAATCCCCATCCGCTGGACTGCACCAGAAGCCATCCAGTATAGGAAATTCACCTCAGCCAGTGACGTATGGAGTTACGGCATCGTCATGTGGGAAGTGATGTCCTACGGAGAGAGGCCATACTGGGACATGACCAATCAGGATGTATGTACCAAGCTGCATTTTTTTTTATTTTTTAAACATATCAGTTTATCCTGAGCCTTGCATGTATCTTGACTTCTTCCTGCCAAAACAACAAGCTACGTTTAGGCCACGTGTTCGACTACTGGTGTTTATAATTAATAGAGTTATTTTATATAAATTAATTTGTTTGGGGGTTTTTTGTTGTTTTTTTTCAGTAACAGTGTTTCTGAGTAGTGTTAAATCGAGTTTATCAGTGCAGTGCACTGCTGAGGTCACGTACTGGTTATTTTCTAATACAGCATAGCGAAAAAAATTTATATTTTGAGGCCACTAATTAATATTTCAAGGTCACATATGAAGTCTCTCATCATGGATTGTATAACTTGAGCCCACAAGTTAAAGGAGAACTGAAGTCATTTTTAAACTTGCTTTATTTTTTAATTAACGTGTTATTCAATTACGTTTTTGGTTTTAGTAACCTTATATCATGACTCATATTGGCAACTAATTGCAATTAAATATGATACTTATCGGCCTAGTCGGTTTTTAGCCGTGTTGAATTTAGTTCGTTTGGTCCACGGCAGGCGTCGCTTATCAGCGCGATCTTCACAAGACTTGTGCGAGACTTCGAAACGTGAAGTGTCAGCCAGGTGTCAGTGCCGCCATTTTGAAAACTGTTTTCCAAACGAAGTATTGCACAAAAACGAGTTTAAATGACAATTACTGCCTACTTTTTTCAAACTTTCCTGATCGCTATCAAAACAAACAAAACTTCTGGCTTGATTACATCAGCATTCGAAAGAAGGCGCGCGCGTCTTTTGACAATGCTGGCAGATGTTGGTCACTTTGATTTCTGCTGTACATTTTACTTCCGTCCTACGATGTCTTGCACAGGTCTCAGCAAATCTCGTTTACGGCCATCGCTTTGACATATGGACTGATATATTGCATAGCATACAACCCCGATTCCAAAAACGTTGGGACAAAGTACAAATTGTAAATAAAAACGGAATGCAATAATTTACAAATCTCAAAAACTGATATTGTATTCACAATAGAACATAGACAACATATCAAATGTCGAAAGTGAGACATTTTGAAATTTCGTGCCAAATATTGGCTCATTTGAAATTTCATGACAGCAACACATCTCAAAAAAGTTGGGACAGGGGCAATAAGAGGCTGGAAAAGTTAAAGGTACAAAAAAGGAACAGCTGGAGGACCAAATTGCAACTCATTAGGTCAATTGGCAATAGGTCATTAACATGACTGGGTATAAAAAGAGCATCTTGGAGTGGCAACAGCTCTCAGAAGTAAAGATGGGAAGAGGATCACCAATCCCCCTAATTCTGCGCCGACAAATAGTGGAGCAATATCAGAAAGGAGTTCGACAGTGTAAAATTGCAAAGAGTTTGAACATATCATCATCTACAGTGCATAATATCATCAAAAGATTCAGAGAATCTGGAAGAATCTCTGTGCGTAAGGGTCAAGGCCGGAAAACCATACTGGGTGTCCGTGATCTTCGGGCCCTTAGACGGCACTGCATCACATACAGGCATGCTTCTGTATTGGAAATCACAAAATGGGCTCAGGAATATTTCCAGAGAACATTATCTGTGAACACAATTCACCGTGCCATCCGCCGTTGCCAGCTAAAACTCTATAGTTCAAAGAAGAAGCCGTATCTAAACATGATCCAGAAGCGCAGACGTCTTCTCTGGGCCAAGGCTCATTTAAAATGGACTGTGGCAAAGTGGAAAACTGTTCTGTGGTCAGACGAATCAAAATTTGAAGTTCTTTATGGAAATCAGGGACGCCGTGTCATTCAGACTAAAGAGGAGAAGGACGACCCAAGTTGTTATCAGCGCTCAGTTCAGAAGCCTGCATCTCTGATGGTATGGGGTTGCATTAGTGCGTGTGGCATGGGCAGCTTACACATCTGGAAAGACACCATCAATGCTGAAAGGTATATCCAGGTTCTAGAGCAACATATGCTCCCATCCAGACGACGTCTCTTTCAGGGAAGACCTTGCATTTTCCAACATGACAATGCCAAACCACATACTGCATCAATTACAGCATCATGGCTGCGTAGAAGAAGGGTCCGGGTACTGAACTGGCCAGCCTGCAGTCCAGATCTTTCACCCATAGAAAACATTTGGCGCATCATAAAACGGAAGATGCGACAAAAAAGACCTAAGACAGTTGAGCAACTAGAATCTTACATTAGACAAGAATGGGTTAACATTCCTATCCCTAAACTTGAGCAACTTGTCTCCTCAGTCCCCAGACGTTTACAGACTGTTGTAAAGAGAAAAGGGGATGTCTCACAGTGGTAAACATGGCCTTGTCCCAACTTTTTTGAGATGTGGTGTTGTCATGAAATTTAAAATCACCTAATTTTTCTCTTTAAATGATACATTTTCTCAGTTTAAACATTTGATATGTCATCTATGTTCTATTCTGAATAAAGCATGGAATTTTGAAACTTCCACATCATTGCATTCCGTTTTTATTTACAATTTGTACTTTGTCCGAACTTTTTTGGAATCGGGGTTGTATTTCAAACACTCATAACTTGCTATAGCAGTGACAAAATGGCTATCAGAAATGCATTCTTATATTTAATAAAATGAGAAATAGAATTTTGATGATAAAAAATTTGCCTTCACTTCCCCTTTAATGTTGTAGGAACATCAGACTCAATACGTGGCCTCTTCATTATTTGGCAGAAACGAGTGAAAAGTCCATTCACTTTAAGAATTCTCTTAAGGTGACACAGGGTAATAGTATATCCATGTTGCAAGGCAATTGACTCCAGTATGGGTTAATGCATCATTCCAAGGTTGAAGTAAAGTGTAGTATTAATCATCTCCATGCGTAGGTCACTGTGGTTTCATTCAACTGAGCTCCCTTTCTCTCACTCGTGAAAATACAATAGTTGCCACAAGTTAAGTGGTTCATGGCCACAAAATAGATCTTGGGAACTATAACTCATAGCTTTAACATATTAATTTCATCTATTTTTCTCAATGCTAGTCCTGGAGCTGCCCTGTTGTGAATATCTTCTATCTACCCTTGCTCCAAACAAACTGGATTAGTGTGAAATCAGTGTGATTTAACATGCTCTTGATTAAGGCTACATCCACACGACAACGGCAACGAGATTTTATAAAAAAAAATATTGCGTCCACATGGGCAACGGATCAGTAAAATATCAGGTACATATGGCAACGCAACGCTTGCTGAAAACGATGCAATACACATGCCACACCTCTACGTGCGCTGTAAGACGGTCCCATCGGAGACACCAGAACAATAGAAGAAGTAGGACGCATGCGCATAAACCCCTTCTTCTTCTACCCGGCGTGAAGCACTCTCAGGAACAAGCACACAACAACAAGAAGAAGATGGCTGCGACTACGCGAGGAAATCGTGCCTTCTGTGTGTACAAATTAGTTTTATTAGTGTGGATAGTTTTATATAACTTAATTTTCTTATTGTGTGTGAACATTTTGAAAAGCATTTTTATATAATTTATATAACTTTTTATATTGTGTGTGAACATTTTGAAAAGCAGTCTTATCCAATAAAAAAAAGAAATTCAAGAAATGGTTCAGTTACTTGTTTATTTAAAAGAAAAGCTGTATACAAAAGTGAATGCAATGCAGTGGTTCATACAAAACAGCGAGAGTGCTGCTTGTTCTAGTCATGTGGTTGTGACGTCATCGTAAGCAAATCCGTTCTACTCATCCAGACGACTTCGCAACGGCGCCGTTGCCAGATTTTTCCACTCTGGAACCCGTTCTCGTTTTGGGGCACCCAAAACGCCGGTGCCATGTGGACGCCAGGCCGAAACGATAAACAATTTTATCAGATTCACCTGAATCCGTTGCCGTGTGGACAGCCTCTAAATCAGGTGTGCTCAGCTAATCAAAAGTGCCACTGATGAGGGGTAGGTTTCTCAGAAGCATCATAGCACAAAGATCATCATTAAATGGTAGCGCGAGCATCATAATGAACGCTCTCTCTCCTAGTTAAGATGCTCTTATCATTAAGAAGCTTTTGGGAAACCCACCCCCAGGTCAGTCAGGTATGTAGACGAGGGAAAGATGGCTCAGGGTTGTAATTCAGTTGTAAGCACAATGATGGAGGCCAAAAGCCGTAGATAATCACAGCACTGCTGAGATTCAGTACAACAGCACTCTTTCTCGTGTGATAGTTTTTATACAACAGTTCTATAAATGAGCAATTAATAAAGAGTGACATTTTGGACATAATATCGCCAAACGTTCCATTTATTTTTGCTCCGTGAGTGGACAAAGATCTAGAAGAAGCCAGACTCACTTTATAACACATCAGCTAGCTAACCGACATTCACTTGTATGTTCCCGTTCATTGCGTTTCCAGTACAGTTGGCATCGCTTCTTCCTTTTCATCTTCCTCTGACAAGCTTTCATATTTTAAATCAAAAATTATATTCCTGAAAATGATAATTTGCAATGTAACAGTTATTCCATGGAATCGAGTCGTACATGAGCTGATAGACGACGAGGTGCGTAGCACTGAGTCGGCTATAAGCCATGTGCGACGAGATTGAGTGGAATAACTGTTTTATTCTATCCACATTCACTGGATTTTGAGAAACCGAGCATTTTTGTTTTTTGCAAATTTGATAAATACAAACTTTATACAAAATGTCTGACAAAGTCATTTCCACTTAGAATGTAAACAAACTGGTGAAATGACGGGAGCAATTTGTGAAAAATGCAATAATAATAATTCTTGAAAAATAAAAAAAAGATACGTTCTTACCATCAAATACTTTTATTCCATATTTTGTTGTGCTTTTTTTTTGGGGGGGGGGGGGGGGGGGTGTTTTCGACTAGAGTTTTTATTTCGTCCTCGGTTGGTTCAGCAACACACTCTGCCATTTTATTTTCTCTACTCATGGTATATGAGCTGATAGCCTAGTAGTAGTATAGCCAATCAGAGTGTGCGATTGCTCATATCCAGTGAATGTGGATAGAGTAAGTTCATTTATGCTGTTACTAACACTATCAGGTGTAGGAACAGGTTAAAACTAGGAAGTAGAGTTTTATTTGACAAGCGAGTGATACACACAGTGAAATGTCCCAGGGCTGTTATCAAGAAATAACAGCACTCTTGGAACACTGCCTGACCAATCAAATTAGTGGACCGGACGAACTGTTGTGATGTGTCAATATTTACAGGACCAGTGAAAAGTTTGGATACACCTTCTAATTCAATATTTTTTCTTTATTTTTATTAACATCTTAAAGTAATGATGGATGTCGTTTCTCTTTACTTAGTCAAGCGGTTCTTGACATAGTATGGGTTACCGCAGTTGTGTTATAGGACTATTTACTTTATTTTTATTATTTACTGTTGACTGTGATCTCAGATGCATTAAGAAGGCAAGAAATTGCACTAATTAACTTTTGACGAGGTATCTATTAATTGAAAAGCATTCCAGGTGACTACCTCATGAAGCTGATTAAGATAATGCAAAAGCATCTTCAAGGAAAATGGTGGCTACTTTGAAGAATCTAAAATCTCATCTCACCTCATTATCTCTAGCCGCTTTATCCTGTTCTCCAGGGTCACAGTCAAGCTGGAGCCTATCCCAGCTGACTACGGGCGAAAGGCGGGGTACACCCTGGACAAGTCGCCAGGTCATCACACGGCTGACACATAGACACAGACAACCATTCACACTCACATTCACACCTACGGTCAATTTAGAGTCACCAGTTAACCTAACCTGCATGTCTTTGGACTGTGGGGGAAACCGGAGCACCCGGAGGAAACCCACGCAGACACGGGGAGAACATGCAAACTCCACACAGAAAGGCCCTCGCCGGCCACGGGGCTCGAACCCGGACCTTCTTGCTGTGAGGCGACAGCGCTAACCACTACACCACCGTGACGCCCAGAATCTAAAATATGAAATATATTTTTAACACTTTTTTTCTGCTTACCACATATAGTGGTGCTTGAAAGTTTGTGAACCCTTTAAAATTTTCTAAATTTCTGCATAAATATGACCTAAAACATCAGATTTTCACACAAGTCCTAAAAGTAGATAAAGAGAACCCAGTTAAACAAATGAGACAAAAATATTATACTTGGACATTTATTTATTGAGGAAAATGATCCAATATTACATATCTGTGAGTGGCAAAAGTATGTGAACCTTTGCTTTCAGTATCTGGTGTGACCCCCTTGTGCAGCAATAACTGCAACTAAACGTTTCCGGTAACTGTTGATCAGTCCTGCACACCGGCTTGGAGGAATTTTAGCCCATTCCTCCGTACAGACCAGCTTCAACTCTGGGATGTTGGTGGGTTTCCTCACATGAACTGCTCACTTCAGGTCCTTCCACAACATTTCGATTGGATTAAAGTCAGGACTTTGACTTGGCAATTTTCCTTTAGAATTCGCTGGTATAATTCAGAATTCATTGTTCTATCAATGATGGCAAGCCGTCCTGGCCCAGATGTAGCAAAAACAGGCCCAAACCATGATACTACCACCACCATGTTTCACAGATGGGATAAGGTTTTTTTGCTGGAATGCAGTGTTTTCCTTTCTCCAAACATAACGCTTCTCATTTAAACCAAAAAGTTCTATTTTGGTCTCATCTGTCCACAAAACGTTTTTCCAATAGCCTTCTGGTTTGTCCACATGATCTTTAGCAAACTGCGGTTGAGCAGCAATGTTCTTTTTGGAGAGCAGTGGCTTTCTCCTTGCAACCCTGCCATGCACACCATTGTTGTTCAGTGTTCTCCTGATGGTGGACTCATGAACATTAACATTAGCCAATGTGAGAGAGGCCTTCAGTTGCTTAGAAGTTGCCTTTGTGACCTCGCCGACAATTACACGCCTTGCTCTTGGAGTGATCTTTGTTGGTCGACCACTCCTGGGGAGGGTAACAATGGTCTGGAATTTCCTCCATTTGTACACAATCTGTCTGACTGTGGATTGGTGAAGTCCAAACTCTTTAGAGATGGTTTTGTAACCTTTTCCAGCCTGATGAGCATCAACAATGCTTTTTCTGAGGTCCTGAGAAATCTCCTTTGTTCGTGTCATGATACACTTCTACAAAGATGTGTTGTGAAGATCAGACTTTGATAGAGTCCTGTTCTTTAAATAAAACAGGGTGCCCACTCACACCTGATTTGTCATCCCATTGATTGAAAACACCTGACTCTAATTTCACCTTCAAATTAACTGCTAATCCTAGAGGTTTGCATACTTTTGCCACTCACAGATGTGTAATATTGGATCATTTTCCTCAATAAATATATGACCAAGTATAATATTTTTGTCTCATTTGTTTAACTGGGTTCTCTTTATCCACTTTTAGGACTTGTGTGAAAATCTGATGATGTTTTCGGTCATATTTATGCAGAAATATAGAAAATTCTAAAGGGTTCACAAACTTTCAAGCACCACTGTGTATATATACTGTACGTAAGTAAGTAATAACCACATCACCTCAGTGGCTCTGTATGGATCGTACAGGTTCCTATAGGTTTTCTCTGCTACTCAGACCATGACCAAACACACATTATTGATTTTAAACTAATTGTGATTCAATTAGTTTAAAATCCTTTGGTCGTCCCTTGATTTTTTTTTTTCCAAATCAATTGCGAGACTGTACAACAATGTATGAAAAAACATGCCATAAAAACAATGAAGTTTTAGCCTAAAATGAGCCTTTTAAATATCAGGACCTGAAATCACACATTTGAAATGCACTACTAGTCCACTCCCTGTTTATCATCGCGACGTATTCATTTATAGCAGACAGCCAGTAGGGTGTCTCAGTAGGACCCATGGCCTTTGTGTGAGTGATGGATAAGGGCAGCGCTGCAGTGTGGACTCAGAAGGGAAGGTAAACAGCAGCACTGGTTGTGCATCATAAATCTGCTGTGCACCATTTGAGGCTGAGACCCAGAGACCTACTTCTGCTGAAACTCCATCAGTCTCTATAGGGTCTGCTTTACAGGATGAGATTAAACCTTTTGGCCTGATCGCTGTGTGTATAGACCGAAATGGAAAATTAATTTGCGCCGCTCGTCTTTAACCTTGTATCTTGGAACTAAACTGTGCCTCAAATAAGATTAATTAAAACCGTTAGAATTGCATACAGCGGTGAAACAAAAACTAAGACCAAATGTAAACTGCTCACACGGTTACTTATGAGCAAGAAATTTATTTCATATGCAAAGCACGGGGCTGTTAACTGTTCGTGCCCTTGACTTCAGCTTCCATTTGCAGCGTCCCCCTGGGTGGCTGAGGGGAAAGCGAATTACGGGTCCAGATAATGAAAATAGTTGGAAACTGAAAGAGTGAACACTAATGTGCTAAGAGAGAGTGCAGATCTCAGCGGTTATCTTATTAGCAGCTCCAGATAGCGTTCTATTGCCCCATCGGGCTGTGAGTTGAAGGCGGCTGGATGAGATTAATCAAGCATTGAACAGAATTCTATAATGCCCTATATAATGAGTTGGTGCCTGGTAGGTCTCAAACAGTCCCGATACCTTTTTCTTCCATGGATTTGGTGTGAATTCGGCTTCTCTTCGATCTACTGAGTAGAGAAGCTACTTATGTGGTGCATCAAATCCGCTCAGTGACAACTCGACATTGACATAAGAAGTGGGTGCACAGAGATGATGCCACTCACTGGAGTGTTGAAAACTGCTGTCTCTCACACAGACATGAAGCAGTTAATACCAAGGATAAGACTTGACTAGATACAGAGTGATAGCAGGAATTTCCTTTTACAGCCTCCAGCACATTTTTCCAAACATGGAATTGAATCAGTGGGTAAATTACAGAGTATTTGTTCATCATGTTTGGTCTGACAGCTGAATTTGAGTGAAATCTGCAGAGGATGGATTCAGACTGCAGAAAATCAGAAAACCTATAAAATACCGCATGACTATTATTGGTTAGTTTTTATTTACTGCTCTCAGATGGAATAAATAAATGCAAGGCAATCATACAGTCCAATACTTTATACACTTTTATATTTTTCTTTCTTATTTCAGACAGATACTATATTCTCCTGATTAATAGTGTGTGTGTGTGTGTGTGTGTGTGTGTGTGTGTGTGTGTGTGTGTGTGTGCAAGTGATGATAAATTGCTTCCCTGGGTCCCCTTCAGACAGAGATAATGATCACAATGCATTTATGAAGAGAACAAATCAATCCTTGGTTTCTTGCACTGAAGCCCTTGTCTGGCTCCCAGCTTCACATCGCTGCATCAGGACATGTAGTATACTTGTACACAAACACACAGTGTTCGCTTGTGTTACAGTGATGTCACAGTACAACCTTCACTATGTTGTACTGAGTCTGAAGTTGGAGCGTACAGTGCATGTTGTAATTTATCGGATGGTATAATAGCAGTTGTGATGATGGGGCATGGTTGCTACTTGGCTACTTTTGACTTACTGCAGGAGGGTTTTTTTTAGTTTTTTGGAGGTTTTTTTGTCTGTAGGTTGAACATTGGCAGTTTTGCATACATCTCATCTTATTATCTCTAGCTGCTTTATCCTGTTCTACAGGGTCACGGGCAAGCTGGAGCCTATCCCAGCTGACTACGGGTGAAAGGCGGGGTACACCCTGGACAAGTCGCCAGGTCATCACGGGGCTGACATATAGACACAGACAACCATTCACACTCACATTCACACCTACGGTCAATTTAGAGTCACCAGTTAACCTAACCTGCATGTCTTTGGACTGTGGGGGAAACCGGAGCACCCGGAGGAAACCCACGTGGACAAGGGGAGAACATGCAAACTTTGCACAGAAAGGCCCTCGCCGGCCACGGGGTTCGAACCCGGACCTTCTTGCTGTGAGGCAACAGCTGTGAGGCAACAGTGCTAACCATTACACCACCGTGTCACCCCGATTGATAGAATCTACGGCCAGTCATTTTGCCCCGCCCCCGTCTCGCACTCTGTCCGGTGCGGTTGTGATGTCCCGTGTCACTGGGGAAGACACACCAACACATGTTAATAGACATCAGGTGCAGTCATTCTGCCACTTACCTTCCCTGACTCCGCCCTCCGGTCACAGACCAATGCTTGACCACGCCCCCGCTGCCACATACCCCCACTGCTCAACTCAGGCCGGGCGGCTGTCCAGCCTGCAGCCGACTCCCCCCCCCCCCCCCCCCCCCCCGACGGGAGAGGAAGTCCGCCACGACCATCTGCGCCCCCAGCCTGTGGATCTCCCGACGGGAGAGGAAGTCCGCCACGACCATCTGTGCCCCCAGCCTGTGGATCACCTTGAAGTTAAAGGGCTGGAGTGCCAGATACCAACGGGTGATCTGCACGTTGGCATCCTTCATGCAGTGGAGCCACTGGAGGGGTGCGTGGTCCGAACAGAGGGTGAAAGGGCATCCCAGCAGGTACAGTAGTAGCGGAGTGCGAGGACCGCCCACTTGATGGCTAGACACTCCTTCTCTATCGTGCTGTAGCGCCCCTCACGCACCGACAGTTTCCGGCTGATATGCAGCACTGGACAGTCCTCCCCCTCCACCTCCTGGGACAAAACAGCCTCCAGCCCTCTGTCCGACGCATCTGTCTGTAATATAAAGGGGAGAGAAAAGTCAGGGGAGTGTAACAGTGGCCCCCCACGCAGTGCAGCCTTCACCTCAGAGAAAGCCCCCGGCATTGCTCTGTCCACTGGACTGGATCTGGTGCCCCCTTTTTAGTGAGATCAGTCAGCGGGCTGGTGACGTCCGAATAATTAGGTATAAACCTACAATAGTAGCCAGCCAGCCCCAGGAACTGTCTCACCCCCTTTTTGGTCTTGAGCCTCGAGCAGGCCGCAATTGCTGCTGTCTTGTTAATTTGGGGACGCACCTGCCCATTGCCCAAGTGGAAGCCCAGATACCGTACTTCCACCCACCCAATCGCACACTTCTTCGGGTTGGCTGTGAGACCCGCTCACTTCAGCAACCTAAGGATGGCTCTCAGATGTTGCAGGTGCCACGGCCAGTCATTACTATAGATAATGATGTCATCGAGGTATGCGGCCGCATAGGTAGTGTGGGGGCGGAGGACCCTATCCATCAGCTGCTGGAACGTAGCGGGTGCCCCAAACAGCCCAAAAGGAAGTGTGACAAACTGGTGTAAGCCAAATGGTGTGGAAAAGGCAGTTTTTTCTTGGGATAGTGGAGTCAAGAGGATCTGCCAATAACCCTTTGTCAAATCCAGTGTTGAGTAAAAGCGAGCCATGCCTAGTTGATCGAGCAACTCATCAATACGAGGTATTGGGTACGCGTCGAATTTAGACACTACGTTGACTTTTCTATAGTCTACACAGAACCGGACCGACCCATCGGCCTTGGGTACCAAGACCACCGGGCTGCTCCAGTCACTGTGGGACTCCTCGACGGTGCCCATTTCGAGCATGGCCTCGAGTTCTTCCCAAACCACTTTTTTCTCGTGTTCGGGTAGCCTGTAAGGGCAGCTGCACACTACCACCCCCGGGGGCATCTCAATGTGGTGCTCTATGAGGTCAGTGCGGCTGGGCAGGGGCGAGAACATGGCCGAAAATTCGGTCTGCAACTGGGCAACCTCCGTGAGTTGGGTCGGGGAGAGGTGGTCGGACCGGAGAGGTACACGATGCCAGTGTTCCCTTTTGAACCTCCAGCCCCAGCTCCACCTTCTCTGGAACCACCGACACCAACGCCACAGGGACCTCCTCGTTCCAAAGTTTGAGCAGATTGAGGTGGTAAATCTGTAGCGCCCCGCCCCTGTCCGTTCGCCTCACCTCGTAGTCGACGTCCCCGACTTGCCGTGTGACCTTAAAGGGTCCTTGCCACTTGGCGATCAATTTGGAGCTTGATGTGGGCAACAGTACGAGTACTTTATTTCCCGGTGCGAACTCTCTAAGGTGCGTACCCCTGTCGTACAGGCGGGTTTGCCGTTCTTGGGCCTGCCGCAAATTCTCCTGGGTTGTGTGTGTGAGTGTGTGGAGTTTTGCATGCAGGTCAATAATGTATTGAATTTCATTTTTACTTGGTGAAGGTCCTTCCTCCCAATTTTCTCACAACACATCTAGAATGCTGTGCGGCTTACGCCCATATAACAATTTAAACGGGGAGAACCCCGTGGAGGCTTGTGGGACCTCTCGCACTGCAAATAACAAGGGTTTGAGCCATTTATCCCAATTACGTGCGTCCTTGCTTACGAATTTTTTAATTATATTTTTGAGGGTGCGATTGAACCGTTCAACTAAACCATCCATTTGTGGGTGATAAACACTGGTGCGGATCGGCTTAATTCCTAATAACTCATACAGTTCATTCAGTGTGCGTGACATAAACAAGGTGCCTTGATCAGTCAGAATCTCTTTGGGGATTCCAACTCGGGAGATGACGCGGAAGAGCGCTTCCGCAGTACTGCGTGCTGAGATATTGCGAAGAGGCACTGCTTCTGGGTATCGAGTTGCATAGTCAACCAGAATGAAAATAAAGCGATACCCTCGTGTTGACCGATCTAATGGCCGACGAGATCCATCCCAATTCTTTCGAATGGGGTCTCGATTAATGGGAGAAGGCGCAAAGGCGCTTTTGGAATGGCCACTGGATTTACTAACTGGCATTCGTGGCACGCCGTACACCACCTACGGACATCCCCGCGAATCCCTGGCCAATAGAACCTGGCCATTATTCGGGCTAGTGTCTTATCCTGCCCTAAGTGTCCAGCCATGGGATTAAAGTGAGCCGCCTGGAATACCAATTCCCTGTGCACACACACAACACCTTCACCAAATGTCTCATCTTGCACCAGGCTTTGGTGAATTGAGGTCTGATTACAGTCAGAGTCCACCAACACCTGATATGTATCCCCTTGGACACTCACCGGTATGCGATACGCTCCGGCCCGATTGAGGGCGGCTACTGGCGCGTCGGGGATCCGAACCACTGCGCCCACCTCCATTGCCGAGCACTGCTGTTGGAGGTGGCCCAGCTCCCCGCAGCGCCAGCAAACTGGCCCGGGTTTCCTCTCTGCACCGGCACTCTGGGGCTTACTCACCTGAGGGGGGGGAGAGACAGACAGACACAGAAGGGGGAAACAGGAGGGCACCGCGGGTGTGGCGGGCCGGCTGGGTGGAGCCAGCCCCCGTCTCCACGGTGGGGGAACGGGGCGAGGATGGGACACAGAAGGGGGGAGAGAGAGAGAGAGGGAGAGAGGGGAGGGGAGAAGAGGATGTCTACTGTCCTGCCATCGGAACAGCCGCCAAATGGTCCTCCGCCAGCTCGATGGCCTGATCCAGCGACGCCGGGTGGTGGCACTGGAACCCACGCTGTGGTCCCTTCAGGTAGACAGTTGATGAACTGCTCCAGTACCACCTGATCGATGATTCCCTCTGCGTTGCGGTTGTCAGCCCTCAACTACCGCCAGCAGGCGTCCCGGAGTTGCTGGCCAAACGCGAACGGCCGGCCGACTTCCTCCAGGCGCAGAGAGCGGAAGCGCTGTCGCTGCTGTTCGGGGGTGCACCCCACACGCTGGAGGATGGCCCGGCGGAGGTCTGCGTAGACCAGCCAGCGGTCGGCGGGGAGCTGTAGCACAGCCAGCTGCACCTCGCCCATTAGCAGGGGGAGGAGGCGCATCGCACGCTGTTCCACCGGCCAGCCCAAGGCCTCTGCTGCCTGCTTGAAGAGCATGAGGAAGGCCTGGGGGTTGTCATGTGGGCCCATCTTAATTAGGGTGAGGGGGGAAGGGCCCGCGGCAGTGGAGGTGGTGGACCCCGCCGACGCGAGGAGGTGCCGGAACGCCTGTGGATCTTCCTGCTGCACCAACACTAGGGCCTCGAACCGTTGTTCTTGCTCCTTCCGGAGGGTGACTAGCACCTGGTGCTGGCTCTGCTGGGCCGTGGCAAGGGCATGGACCAGGTCCGCGAAGGGGGAGGACTCCATGGGGCTGTTCTTTTCTGTGCTCCGCTCCCGGGTTTCGGCACCACTGTGACAGTTCGTATGAGTGGGAGGAGCACAGAAGGACGGCAGGCCAGAACTGAGTTCACAAAAAATATTTATTCAGCTTATCTAATTGTCTCCCAGTCACACACGGGCATGCACACACACACACAGGTCGTCTGGCTGGGGAGAGAGCTCTCCTCCTCTGCTCTCTCTCTCTTTAAGTAGGGCGCGGTCACTGGGAAAGACACACAAACACGCGTTAATAGACATCAGGTGCAGTGATTCTGCCACTTACCTTCCCTGACTCCGCCCTCCGGTCACAGACCGATGCTTGACCCCGCCCCCGCTACCACAACTATTAAATCCTTTTGTCAGTTTATATACAGTTTAATTTTTTTTTTTTACATGAAGATTGAATGGTGTAATTCCACCACCACATCTAAATTATCCACGATGAAAAAAAATCGAATTTACAAGTAAATTAATAACTTTTTCCAATAGCCACTCATTCTTCTGAACTTTGACTCTGGAAGCACTTATCCACAAATTTGATGTGTTTTCAAAATATGACTTTTTTGAAACCATTCTGATTCCAATGACAAACACTCTCCTAATTTACATATTTGATAGACCTCATACTACCATATTCTGAGAATAACCCTTGTATGTTGAAATCACTGTTGAATTTCGCAATAGATAATAAACTGGCAGGCAAGGAACATAATACTTCTTGTGAAGAAAAAAAAAATGGTTGAAAATCATCGTGTCAAAGATTACCATAAAGAGAAGAATTCACCAGAATGATCTTAGATATTTATAGCCTCTTACCTTTTACCTCTTGCCATATACCTCTGGTAAGCAGATGAAAAGGCAGGCCAAGGACGGATTGCTAAAAAAAAAAGTATGTTTGAATCTGTAGAGTTTTGGGACAAGGTGTTCTCGACAAATGAGATGACATTTAACATCACACAGAATGAGGTCATGGGCAAAAAAAAAATCTGCTCGTGAGCCAAAGAATACTACCTCATCAGTGAAACATGGTGGTGTGAGCACGTACAACTGCTAGAGGAACAGGCTCATTTGTCTTTATTGATGATGTGTCTGCAGATGGGAGCAGCAGGATGAATTCCTCAATATAAAAGTGCATCTTAGCTGATCAGCCAAGTGCTTTAAAACTTACTTGGCAATTGACCTTGATTGAATCAAACCAATTATATACTTCTAAAGCAACTGTGGACTTTTTTGTGTGTGTTTAAAAAGCTTAAAGTAAATGTCAAATCAGTCAAATCGATCTGAAACATACCGTACTTGTAATTTTTGTGTACTGAGGGCTAATAGGCTACCGAAGGCTAAAATCCACAAAACTGAAGCAGGAACTGAAAACGGCTGTGTTCTAGGAATGTAAAAGGATCAACAGGTATCATCCAGGATCTCCATTGATTTTGATCCATTTGTTACTGCAATGTGTTTGAAATTAAATTTGTTTGAATATTTTGTTTGTCTAGGTTCTTGAAACCTTATAAGGAGCTACGTATAAAAAGATCTATGATTTCTGAGTGTTTATTAGGCGTGGATCACCATGACCAGCAGGAGTACCACAAGAAGCAGAAGATTTTCTGTTTGTTATGGTTCAGCAGCAGAACGGTTGACACCGCTAGGATTACACTCGTGACGTAGAGCGGCAGCTACGATTATCGACACCTTAACGATCTTTGGGCCATTGCAAAAGTTGAAAAGACTTTCAATACACAAACTGTGCATGAATATTTACTCAAACTTCCACTGGGAAAAAATGAGTTGATTCCCGATTACTTAGCGTATCAGATCACGTGACACTGTTCCACAATTATCGACACTTTTGTCCACGGTTATTGACACCGTTCCACAATTATCAACATCCAGATGATTGATTATTTTTTGTAAAAAATCGGTATGTGGTATTAAGTTAACAAAACATAGTTTTTTATTTAAAATTTGTTTTATATCGACTTATATTTAGTACAAAATATCTTTTATATAAATATATCGATGTCGGTGCTTATGTAAATGAGGAAGTAATTCTAATGTTTGTAAACGAATGAACTGATAATGTTTAACCTGTCAGAAAATCTTTTTGTTCCACTTTAAATATTTCCGTAGATCACATTTTGTTAATCATTCATTTTTTTTATTAATTTCCAGTTTTGTAGTTTACCGATAATTCAAACAATGTTCTAATTTATTGCAATTAGATTCAGATTGGTGAAGCTTCAGTATTTTCAAACAAGTGATTTTTTTAATTGAGATTTTAAATTCGCATCTAAAAATATAAAATGTCTACTGATATTGTAATATGTGGTAGATATTTACAACAAACTGCAAAAAAAATTCTGAATAGAAAAATCTGAATATTTCAAGCATGTAATGTAATTATATATATATATATATATATATATATATATATATATATATATATATATGCTAGGAATTTAATTCTGGTCTAATTCTATTTATTGCAATCAGATTCCAAATACTCTATAAACATTCCATTCTGTTATGAATCAGAAAAAAATATATTATAAATCACAGCACTTTTAATTTTTTTAAAGTACTTCATCTACTTCAACAACGTTACACAAAGATCGAGCCATAACTGTTGTAAATGTCACTTAATTCCACAGGGTGTCGATAATGGTGGACACTGGTGAAAGTGATCACTATTATTGATGCCTCACGTGACTTCTCAAACGTGCATTTAGATACAAAACGGTGACTGTCAAATGAAAGCGTAAGAAACAAGGTAGGTTTCGACAAGGAGATCATGAAATATCGGTGAATTTGAGAAGTAAAAACATGCCCATGATCTTTCCACCATGCTCACCTGCGATGATGACGTCCGGGTTTTCCTCAAATTGCTGATCGTGCTAAAAAAAATTCCATCTCAGGTAACGAGCTGTCATCAAGAACAAGATCAAAAAGCGAGACGGGTCTTCTGGTTGATGAATTAACCAATAATAACTGCTGTAACTGAAACTCACCTTTGCAAAATTGTTTTTTATTGGTAAATCTGAAAAGGTGTCGATAATTATGGACTGTCGATAATTGTAGCCGCCGCTGCTCTAGGAGCAGAATGTAGGTTCAAGTTGAACTTGATTCAACTTTCAGTGCCAGTTTAGCATATCCTCGGAACATTTCAGGCATTTTGACCAATCAAAGCCGTAAGATTCTGATAGGGGCGGGACATCTGAAATGACAAGAAGACCGTTTACAACTTCATTTGAGTCATGGAATCATTATGGTCTGAGCGTTGTATTACGCTTTGTCACTGCAGCTTCGGATTTTTTTTTTTACGTGATCCCTGCTTTACTGTTTTGAGAGAGCTGTTTTTAAAGGATGTGATGTCAGCAGTAAATATCTAGTATCTAATTAGAATTGAACCAGTAAGTCATGCTCTCCCATAATCACAGTTTGCTTGACAAACTAAGTACTAGTCATTTTTCAAACACTTTGGAACATTTTTGAGGGGATGTAACATCAATTTACGGTCATCCCTAATGTGGAAACAGGACATTATATCATTATGATAATAATCATTCTTTTTCTTTACTCCTACTGCCAGGAGGTCTCTTTCGAGTGTAAAAGAAAAAAAAAATAGAAAGAAACTGTGTTCGGACACTGTGAGAAAGTGGAGTAAATAAGAAGTATATTGAGAAAATGCATGGTTTCACTTGAGTCTATAAACAAGACAAAGAAAACCAGTAGAGAGGTATAAAATTTATAATATTTTCACTTCAAAACAGCAGAGACGGCCTAGTATCCACTTAGGCTCAGTAAAAGCCCACAAATCATCATTAAATGTCCACATTTGTCCTGCTGCATTACATTATATAGCCACACAAAAACTCTGTACACTCCCTTGACCACACTTAACCTACTGACCTCTCTGTCTCTCGCTTTCTCACACACACACACACACACACACACACACACACACACACACACACACACACACACATATAATTGACTGCAGTTCCACTTTGGCCACTGTCTGAGTGTTTAAGAGGTTTGTGCCTGAGCTGCAGGAAGCAAACACAAGATTGGCCACAGATGCGTAAAAATGGAGTAAAGCAGTTGTTCGGGTGGATATATCCGTGCTGCATGAGCTGGGGTTTACAGGAGTTTTGCTCCGGATTTTTTGATGTCTAACTTTCTGGATAATGGGGTCACTCCATGTGATCGCACCGACGGCTTCCTGACTGACCGTGTCAGATTTGCTTCATACTCCCAAAGATTAATGTCATTAGTCCCAATAAACAGTATGCAAAATTTCAGCCTTACAGCTTTTCAGATATATGCACATGAATAAGGGGACGTGGCTCGATTATAGCCTCCAAGTGCTATAGAAAAAACTCTGAACTTCCATAAGCCATAACTTTTGAACTATTTAGGCTAGATGCATGAAATGTTCAAGAATTGTTCTTGGGTGCAAGATATCTTTAAAGCTAGACGGCCTTTCGATTTCAGAAAATCAGTGAAATTTGGTTCCCTCTGAAATCTGGTCATTGTGATAGATATTACAGAAGTAAACATACATCAAAAATATCAGGCCATTCTGTGGCTGGGAAGTGATTTGATTTGAGCGGATTCTCGAGCAAATAACATGCATGAAATCGCTCACTTCGCACAGACAAAGGAACTCCGTGTGTGCATGCGCAGGTTTACCACCTCCTTCTTCTTTTGGGTTTTACAGCAGCTGGCATCCACAGTGTTGCATTACTGCCATCTACAGGTTTACCTTGACCGTGCACTGACAGTTCCATCATTCTGTCGCTAAACGAACAGCTGATCACACCGAGGTGCTCGCTGACCGCCGATGGTTATTAGTTTGGTCGTGTGTTTCCTTTCCTTCGCATATAACATAGCGTCTTTTCTTCTCGCTTTCCGTTACTGTCATCGGTCTTTCACATTTCATTCGCATCCTCCATTTTCCTTTCCTGTTTCAAATTTGTATCCCACAATGCCTTGCGCGAACAGGGAAAGCCCACCATGTCATGCATGATGTAGCATAGATTTACATAGAAGACTAGATGCCTCGTCCCCGTTGCCCGTCAACGAAGTCGAACGTCCGCACATGGCGGCCATCTTACCTCAGACAGCTGGCTTACCCATTACATTGTGTTGGTAGCGATATGTACTTTTCAGATGACCGTAACTTCCTCAAATTTCAATCGATATTCAAACGGTTTGGTTTGTTATATAAAAAAAACAAACGGAAGTATGTATTTATGATATTAATGATGAATAATCATTTTATGTTTTAAAAAAATACGCATAGCTTGGCGAAAATATTTCAGTATACTACAGACTGTAAGACAGGATGCACGCTGAAATTCCTATGCTGTGAGAAGCCGAACACTGCATACTTATGGATAACTGCGGCCTTAGGACAAATAACCATACAATTTATTTCCAATTTTTAGTGAAAATATTTTTACATGTGTTAGGGCCGTAGGGGAAGCTAAAGTTAAATAAACAGCTTACTCACTTCTGAAACTTCAGAAATACTTCATCCACCTCAAAAACCTAATGCGCTCACATCATAGCATAATAACAAATGTAAACTCACATCATAGCATAATAACAAATGCACTGCCCGAGTAAGTAATAGTATAAAACAGTGACAGCGACTCACGGTAGTTTGTAACAAAAAAAGCACTTAATTAATCACATGTGGTTATACTTCCAAGGATAAAAAGATATCTTTACATTTACAAAAAGAACATTCAAAGCTGATTATCATGTCAAAGTCGATATATGTTAGCACAGAAGATTGAAATTTCATTTGACTAGGCAACTGTGCAGTTAAAATAAAACTAAACATACTGATATAAACATCTACAATTAAAGGCCCGGTCCCACTGGCCAATGGACACAAAACGTATGCAAAAAGGACACAGCGGACGAGCAAAATTTCGGGGGTGGCTCTATCCGTTTTCATCCGCTCCAGAAATGGACAAAATTGGCGAAAATTTGCGAAAACAGAAAGGAAAAGAACGGACGTGGGTAGTATATAGCGGGGATGTTAAACGCATGTTCATAGGAAGCCTAGCGGATGAAAGCGGATGGAAGTGGATGACAGCTCCGAAGGGGTTACCGGTGATAACTGAGAAGCGGACGCATAGCAGAAAGAGCGGATGCATAGCGGATGAAGGGGATGCATCACGTACGCCTAACGGAAACAAAGGGGATGTTGCGCGGATGTATATCGGATGCAGACCGTTCACTGCGCATGCGGGGGGTATGAATTGCGTCTGCTCCGCGGATATAAAGGGATGCAGCACACACGCCGTCAGCATAAAGCGGAAAGACGTGCTGGCGGCTACATCGATACATCTCTACTACTAGATGATTTTCTCCCCCTTTTTATACAAAATATCGATTGTCCGCTAGGTGTCCTTCTACATACTCTAGACATACTCCAGACATCCTAAATATACGAGATACATCCCAGACATAAACACTTTGTCCGTTTTGAATACTTTATATACGAGATGCATACGCTTACATCCTTTCTATTTCCGTGCTACTAACGATGAATAGACGTTTCATGTACCTTATCTTTCCTCCCTCTTTCCGTTTTCAGCTGCAGCGGATGTGAGTTGCGAGGATGCCCAGAGGATGCAGAGAGGATACAGCAGACGTTTAACGGATGATAACGGACATAGAACGTTTGTTGCTCGTATATGTCGCGGATTTACATCGTACACGGCGGAAAGTTCATCCGTTCTAAAAGTTTTGTGCAGCTCAAAACTTTTTGCGCGGATGAAATCACAGTGGACGGATGCTCGATGGATGGAGCGTATGAAGCATGTATGCAATGAGTACACAACGGATGCATAGCGTTTTCCAATGGATGGCAAAGATTTTTTTACGTTTTACATCCTCTTTGCATCCGTAAGTGCAGTGGGACCGGGCCTTAAAACACACACAGACACACACATCATCTTGTCATCAAAGTCAGTACTTTGATTTCCTGTAAATCATAATGTGAGTGCTGGGCTGTATATATGTCAAAATTTCAGCGAGATAAGAGTATAAACATTTAAGCACCTCAATGGTCTTACCTCAGTGTACTGCGAATTCTGTGGAAAAGCTTGTCTGTGGTAAGATGGCCGCCCTGTGCGGACGTTCTGGAATAGATAGTTTTCACTGACATCACGGCATTCCGGGGAACGCCCCCCAGCCGCCATCTTGGAGGGCAAACAAAACGGACCATCACCACTACCGGCTACGTTATCTCGGATGAATTTATGAAGTTATATAGTCAGTTTTCTAAAATAAAGATCAATGTCGGCAAAATCAAGCAAACAGAAGTATATAGATACATTAGACGACATCTCACGACAACGGTATGCAGCCAAACTGGCCTTGATTGGGGGAATTGACCCCTACGAAGTGGACAAAGATGCATTTTCAAGTGACTATGCAGGGATGCCAAAGCCTGAAACTGCCAAAGCCTGAAACTGACTTCATCAAACTTTAAAGGCTGTCTGATATATACAACTTCATATATTCACAGCGCGCCTTTTGGCGGATGCCGCCTGAATCGCACAGATCCGATTTTTTTTTTGGGGGGGGGTGTTGGAGTGTCTGATTATAATTTCAAAGTAAATTCTGTATTAAAATTACTAAATAAGCAAATCCGTTACAGTCCATGAAACAGGAAGTATAAGGATGAGAAAAAACCAGTTTAAATCGGAAAGCTGCGCACATTTGTGCAGTCCTGCACACCGCTCGGGCTGCACAAGTGTGCGCAGCTTCCCGATTTAAACTGTTTTTTTCTCATCCTTATACTTCCTGTTTCATGGACTGTAACGGATTTGCTTATTTAGTAATTTTAATACAGAATTTACTTTGAAATTATAATCAGACACTCCAACGCCCCCCTTAAAAAAAAAAACCCGGATCTGCGCGATTCAGGCGGCATCCGCCAAAAGGCGCGCTGTTTGCATCCCAAACACAAATCAAATCATACAGAATAGACCTAAAATGTTTTTCAAAAATGACCCTTGCGTGAGTGAAGTGACAAGTTTCAAATAGAAACGTGACAAACGAGCGATATTAAGTGTACATTACAATGTAAACGTACACTCAGCGGTTCCAGTTAGGCATTCTCCAGAGATTGTTTACACGATGTTTTGGTTTCCAAAAACAAACTTAAACACAATTGATTGTTTATTTAAACAACTTACCACTTATAAAATGATCGGAGCAGACTTTGCTGTGTTTGGAAGG
The DNA here is from genome assembly GCF_027579695.1 of Neoarius graeffei. Lineage (NCBI taxonomy): Eukaryota > Metazoa > Chordata > Actinopteri > Siluriformes > Ariidae > Neoarius > Neoarius graeffei. The sequence goes on from NC_083594.1 coordinate 19,752,717, forward strand.
CTGATAATCCTTGCGGTTGATTCTCGCAAGCCATAGATTTCTCCTTTGTATGCTGAGTGCTCCCGTACAGTGGGAATTCCATAAAAGCTCCGCTTGACTTCATCATCTGACCTATTACGACAGCCGTGAATACAACAAGTGTGCACCATTGCTAGTTTTAAATAGTAGTAATGTAACTATAAATGTAAATAGTATATAAATGAATGTAACTCGCGCGCTACAATGTGTGCTCAGTGACCCGTACGGTAAACTAGCCCTCCAAGATGGCCGCCACCAGGGAATCCCTGATTCTGTGACGTCATGTGAAAACTATCTATACGCAGTGAGGAATCTAGTCTTCTATGTAAATCTATGTGATGTAGTATCTTGAATTGGGTCACGGTGAAGCAAGAAATAATAGCAGAGAATTTAGGGCCACGTGGCCCTACATTCATTAATTGTTCTAATTTTTAAAAAACTAATAAAATTGGAAGTCTGTGATTCGAATTCGGTAGCTTTCGGTCCACTAAACAAAAATAATTGGGTGTCAGGGAAAATTCTTTTTATGACCTAAACTTGAAAAACCTGAAAGGCCGTCTAGCTTTAAATACTGCAACTGAAGATACACAATGGCATATTTACCACTTTGTCTGTTAAAGAAAAATTTCATTTGTGCTTTGGAGCATTTTTGGTTCTCTGTTTCTCCATATTTACAGTGGTGCTTGAAAGTTTGTGAACCCTTTAGAATTTTCTCTATTTCTGCATCAATATGACCTAAACATCATCAGATTTTCACACAAGTCCTAAAAGTAGATAAAGAGAACCCAGTTAAACAAATGAGACAAAAATATTATACTTGGTCATTTATTTATTGAGGAAAATGATCCAATATTGCATATCTGTGAGTGGCAAAAGTATGTGAACCTTTGCTTTCAGTATCTGGTGTGACCCCCTTGTGCAGCAATAACTGCAACTAAATGTTTCCAGTTACTGATGATCAGTCCTGCACACCAGCTTGGAGGAATTTTAGCACATTCCTCCATACAGAACAGCTTCAACTCTGGGATGTTGGTGGGTTTCCTCACATGAACTGCTCGCTTCAGGTCCTTCCACAACATTTCGATTGGATTAAGGTCAGGACTTTGACTTGGCCATTCCAAAATATTAACTTTATTCTTCTTTAACCATTCTTTGGTAGAACAACTTGTGTGTTTAGGGTCGTTGTCTTGCTGCATGACCCACCTAATCTTGAGATTCAGTTCATGGACAGATGTCCTGACATTTTCCTTTAGAATTCGCTGGTATAATTCAGAATTCATTGTTCCATCAATGATGGCAAGCCGTCCTGGCCCAGATGCAGCAAACCAGGCCCAAACCATGATACTACCACCACCATGTTTCACAGATGGGATAAGGTTCTTATGCTGGAATGCAGTGTTTTCCTTTCTCCAAACATAACGTTTCTCATTTAAACCAAAAGGTTCTACTTTGGTCTCATCCATCCACAAAACTTTTTTCCAATAGCCTTCTGGCTTGTCCACGTGATCTTTAGCAAACTGCAGACAAGCAGCAATGTTCTTTTTGGAGAGCAGTGGCTTTCTCCTTGCAACCCTGCCATGCACACCATTGTTGTTCAGTGTTCTCCTGATGGTGGACTTATGAACATTAATATTAGCCAATTTGAGAGAGGCCTTCAGTTGCTTAAAAGTTACCCTGGGGTCCTTTGTGACCTTGCTGAATATTACACGCCTTGCTCTTGGAGTGATCTTTGTTGGTTGACCACTCCTGGGGAGGGTAACAATGGTCTTGAATTCCCTCCATTTGTACACAATCTGTCTGACTGTGGATTGGTGGAGTCCAAACTCTTTAGAGATGGTTTTGTAACCTTTTCCAGCCTGATGAGCATCAACAACACTTTTTCTGAGGTCCTCAGAAATCTCCTTTGTTCGTGCCATGATACACTTTCATAAACACGTGTTGTGAAGATCAGACTTTGATAGATCCCTGTTCTTTAAATAAAACAGGGTGCCCACTCACACCTGATTGTCATCCCATTGATTGAAAACACCTGACTCTAATGCCGCTTTTCCACTACAAACGCGGCTGAGCCGTGCCGTGCCGAGTCGAGCTGAGTCGGGCTGAGCGGGGCTGTTGGAGTTGCATTTCGACTACAACCGCGCTGAACCGTGCTGGCTGGAAGTGGGTGGACACATTGGGTGGAGTTAGCGAAAGTGGGTGGACGTCATGTGATGTCGTTAAGCAGCGCAAACAGTGACATCAGTGACAGTGGCGGAACAAGTCAGAGCCGGGCCGGGGGCGGGGCAAATGACCGGGCCCTTTATTAAAGCTTATCATAACATCATTTTAGGCTACAAAATGTCCGCAACTGCGGTGTTTACCAATTTCAACACTACCGGGTGCAACTATGTTATTTAGTACATCAAGTCCTTCAAACGAACATGTAACTCAGAAACAAAAAACATTAGGATACTGTACATGGCTCATAATAAAACATCAATAGCCTATACTGCGCACATTATTTGAAGGGCATACGAATGAGCGCTCAGAGGTTGCAGCAGTGACAGGAAGAGTCAGAAATAAAAGGAGGGCGGTGCAAACCTCACTGAATGCACTGTGTTTACCAATTTCAACACTACGGGGTGCAACTATGTTAGTTTGTACATTAAGTCCTTCAAACGAGCATGTAACTCAGAAACAAAAAAACATTCGGCGACATACTGTACATGGCTCATAATAAAACATCAATAGCCTACTGCGCGCATTATTTGAAGGGCATACGGCGAGCCTTGCGCTCCGCGAACTCGTCCACGATGCTCTGTATGTCACTGATTCAGTGAGCTTTTAAGCGGTAGTCTCACGACCCGGATAGTAAACAATAAACATGGAGGACATGGAGTCGTTAGTGTTGCTGGTCTTGGTGCTGTGGCTTGACAACGCCAACAGATACTGGCAAGAGCGTATAGATGAGGCGAGGCGCATAAGGCTTCAGAAATTCTCGTAATTCGTAATTCTTCTTCTTCCGGGTTTGCGGTGTTTACAGATCCCAGCGCGCTCGCGGGGCGTGTGTGGGCATGTGAGGACACGCCTCCTCACCAATCAGTGCACAGGGGAGTGTCTGCTCACGCCCCCAGCCTCAGTCAGCACGGTTTGGCTCGCTTCAGCCCCACTCCAAAACGGTGCGAGTTTTAGGGGCTAAGCAGGGCTGAAACGAGCTGAGTCGTGCTGGTTTTTGGTAGTCGAAACGCAAGCCGTGTCGGGCTGAAGTGAGCTGAAGCGAGCTGAAGTGAGCTGAAAAAGGGTAGTGGAAAAGGGCCATAATTTCACCTTCAAATTAACTGCTAATCCTAGAGGTTCACATACTTTTGCCACTCACAGATATGTAATATTGGATCATTTTCCTCAATAAATAAATGACCAAGTATAATATTTTTGTCTCATTTGTTTAACTGGGTTCTCTTTATCTACTTTTAGGACTTGTGTGAAAATCTGATGATGTTTTAGGTCATATTTATGCAGAAATATAGAAAATTCTAAAGGGTTCACAAACTTTCAAGCACCACTGTAAACATGTCAGTGCTTTCAAATTCTGCTATTTATTTCTCATATTGTAGCACTGTTTTGGTAACTAAATATGTGTCTAAAGGAACTCAAACTTTTCTGAGTTATGAGCCATTAAAGGAAAAACATTGTGCCCATATTTCAAACGCATGTTGCTCATGGAAAACAAAGTCTACCATAAAAAGAATTATAGCATATGCACAAAATATGAAGTGGGTATCTTCAACCAAACTATATTTATTAAGGGATCAAATATGCCTTGTTTTACAACAGACAGGAATGTAAAATACAGACACTCTTCTTATAATTCTTATCATACGTACAGTACTGTGCAAAAGTCTTACGCACATGCAATGAAATGCCGTAGGGCAAAGATGCCTTCAAAAATAATGAAATTAAATATTTCTACATTTTAAAAAAAATCATAAAGATCAGTAAGCAGTAATGCATGAAAAAAGTCCATGTTTGATGTGACAACCCTTTGCTTAAAAAAAGTAGTAGTCTCGGGTACAATGAGTGCCGTTTTATAAGGAACTGAGCTGTAGGTTTTATTGAGCGTCTTACAGAACCAGACACACTTCTTCTGGACGCTGACTGTCACACTCGCTTCTTCATTTTGCAGCAGAACCCAGTAACCTTCATTGTGTTTTTGTCTGAAAAGTGGTCTGTTATGTAATATGCAAATATTTTTCTGTAACATTTAATCTTGTGCTGGAAAACGAAAGTTCGGAAATCTGAAGCGTTTTTGTACTGGTTCCATAATGTGGAAGTCATCAAATAAAAATCTATAACAAAGTTTGTAGTAAAAAAAAAAAAGGTGTTCAAAGACTTTTGGACAGTACTGTATCTTGTTGTTATAAATATAATTCTAAAATTCAAGCCATGCCCCCTTATTCATGCCCCTACTGTATATATCAAAATCTAAGAAAGATGTCAAAAAAAGTCAAAGTCCTTCCCGCACCATTCATGGCACGTTTGGCGGCGTCAATCTCCATTTCGTAGCCCTCAGTCTCTCGCCTATATTACATAGCTGGGGTGCGGGGCTAGTCCTCTGGTTTGACTCCCCACTCACATCTGTATTGCAGCGTGCCTTGCCAATAAGCACCATTTTTATGATGGTCTTTGGTATGACCCGACTGTGAGTAGAACCCGTGATCTCCTGATCGAGAGGCGGACACGCTAACCACTAGGCCACCTGCCGGTAAGACTGCCTTAAGAAAGATGTAAGGCTGAAATTTTGCACACTCTTCATTGGGACTAATGAGCTTAATCTTTGAACGTATGAAGCAAATCTGAAATGGTCAGGTGAGAACGTTTTCTGAAATCTGGTGATTTGAGGTGGAATTACCCAATGGGAATATCATACTTGAATACAACTACTAGATTCCCTTACTACTTTCCACTGAATGGTATCTGCTGTGTTCTCCTTCACTCCTGACCTTGAGACATCTGCTACAGACCCTGGACATCTGTCTGTCTTCCTTCAGGTGATCAACGCTATTGAGCAGGACTACAGACTGCCTCCGCCTATGGACTGCCCTAGTGCCCTGCACCAGCTCATGCTCGATTGCTGGCAGAAGGACCGCAATAATCGTCCCAAATTCAGCCAGATTGTTAACAACCTGGACAAGATGATCCGTAACCCCAACATGCTGAAGGCCATGACACCTCTTTCTTCAGGGTAAGACCGTCAGCAATCATTTGCATATAACACATGAATGAATGTAGAGTGAGCCAGTGTAGTGTTAGATATACTCACTGTGTGTTACATTACATTAATGGCATTTAGCAGACGCTCTTATCCAGAGCAACGTACAACATACCCAGAGCAGCCTGGGGAACAGTTGGGGGTTAGGTACCTTGCTCAAGGGCACTTCTGCCGTTCCTGCTGGACTAGGGAAGAGAACCGATGACCTATTGGTCCAAAGCTGCTTTCTTTCTTTATTTTATTTACACATAGTAAAAAAAAAAACAATACAAGTAAATGTGTGTGTGTGTGTGTGTGTGTGTATATATATCTCATCTCATCTCATTATCTGTAGCCGCTTTATCCTTCTACAGGGTCACAGGCAAGCTGGAGCCTATCCCAGCTGACTACGGGCGAAAGGCGGGGTACACCCTGGACAAGTCGCCAGGTCATCACAGGGCGTGTGTATATACAGTGGTGCTTGAAAGTTTGTGAACCCTTTAGAATTTTCTATATTTCTGCATAAATATGATCAAAAACATCATCAGATTTTCACACAAGTCCTAAAAGTAGATAAAGAGAACCCAGTTAAACAAATGAGACAAAAATATTATACTTGGTCATTTATTTATTGAGAAAAATGATCCAATATTACATATCTGTGAGTGGCAAAAGTATGTGACCCTTTGCTTTCAGTATCTGGTGTGACCCTCTTGTGCAGCAATAACTGCAACTCACCGTTCCCGGTAACTGTCGATCAGTCCTGCACACCGGCTTGGAGGAATTTTAGCCCGTTCGTCCATACAGAACAGCTTCAACTCTGGGATGTTGGTGGGTTTCCTCACATGAACTGCTCGCTTCAGGTCCTTCCACAACATTTCGATTGGATTAGGGTCAAGACTTTGACTTGGCCATTCCAAAACATTACCTTTATTCTTCTTTAACCATTCTTTGGTAGAATGACTTGTGTGCTTAGGGTCATTCTCTTGCTGCATGACTCATCTTCTCTTGAGATTCAGTTCATGGACAGATGTCCTGACATTTTCCTTTAGAATTCGCTGGTATAATTCAGAATTTATTGTTCCATCAATGATGGCAAGCCGTCCTGGCCCAGATGCAGCAAAACAGGCCCAAACCATGATACTACCACCACCATGTTTCACAGATGGGATAAGGTTCTTATGCTGGAATGCAGTGTTTTCCTTTCTCCAAACATAACGCTTCTCATTTAAACCAAAAAGTTCTATTTTGGTCTCATCCATCCACAAAACATTTTTCTAATAGCCTTCTGGCTTGTCCACGTGATCTTTAGCAAACTGCAGATGAGCAGCAATGTTCTTTTGGAGAGCAGTGGCTTTCTCCTTGCAACCCTGCCATGCACACCATTGTTGTTCAGTGTTCTCCTGATGATGGACTCATGAACCTTAACCTTAGCCAATGTGAGAGAGGCCTTCAGTTGCTTAGAAGTTACCCTGGGGTCCTTTGTGACCTCGCCGACTATTACACACCTTGCTCTTGGAGTGATCTTTGTTGGTTGACCACTCCTGGGGAGGGTAACAGTGGTCTTTAATCTCCTCCATTTGTACACAGTCTGTCTGACTGTGGATTGGTGGAGTCCAAACTCTTTAGAGATGGTTTTGTAACCTTTTCCAGCCTGATGAGCATCAACAACGCTTTTTCTGAGGTCCTCAGAAATCTCCTTTGTTCATGCCATGATACACTTCCACAAACATGTGTTGTGAAGATCAGACTTTGATAGATCCCTGTTCTTTAAATAAAACAGGGTGCCCACTCACACCTGATTGTCATCCCATTGATTGAAAACACTGGACTCTAATTTCACCTTCAAATTAACTGCTAATCTTAGAGGTTCACATACTTTTGCCACTCACAGATATGTAATATTGGATCATTTTCCTCAATAAATAAATGACCAAGTATAATATTTTTGTCTCATTTGTTTAACTGGGTTCTCTTTATCTACTTTTAGGACTTGTGTGAAAATCTGATGATGTTTTGGGTCATATTTATGCAGAAATATAGAAAATTCTAAAGGGTTCACAAACTTTCAAGCACCACTGTGTATATATATATATATATATATATATATACTCATCTCATCTCATCTCATTATCTCGAGCCGCTTTATCCTGTTCTACAGGGTCGCAGGCAAGCTGGAGCCTATCCCAGCTGACTACGGGCGAAAGGCGGGGTACACCCTGGACAAGTCGCCAGGTCATCACAGGGCTGACACAGACAACCATTCACACTCACATTCACACCTACGGTCAATTTAGAGTCACCAGTTAACCTAACCTGCATGTCTTTGGACTGTGGGGGAAACCGGAGCACCCGGAGGAAACCCACGCGGACACGGGGAGAACATGCAAACTCCACACAGAAAGGCCCTCGCCGGCCACGGGGATCGAACCCGGACCTTCTTGCTGTGAGGCGACAGCGCTAACCACTACACCACCGTGCCGCCCATATATATATATATATATATATATATATATATATATATATATATATACGCACATCACAATATTAAAAACAATAAGTTTACAAGCGGTAAAGTTAAAGTAAGTAAAGTAAAAGAGTAAACCTATACTAATTAAACATAATCTCTGAGTAAATAATTAAGTTAATAGGTACTTGGGCAATACAGCAAGTAGTTTTTTAAGACCTATTTAAAGCCAACAAATGATGTGGCAGCTCTGATTGAGGAATCAAGACTATTCCATACACTAACGCATTTATATTGTACGCTGGATTGGGCTAAAGATGTTCTTGGCAGGTAGAGTAATTGTGAACCAGTGAGTTCGGGCTTATCAAATGTCAGAGGGAGACTGTTTGTATGGAACCTAAATGCAAAGAGACAAAGCTGTAGTTTGTTGATGTCCATGATATTTAAAACTTTTAGCTGCTGGAATAAGGGCATCGCGTGAGTACGAAAACTAGAAGCAGTAGCTATCCGCACAAACTTCTTTTGCGAGGAAACTATAGGAGATAAAGTGGTTCGACAGGCGATATCCCACACGATATTACAATAAATAAGGTAGGGGTAAATAAGGCTGTTATAAATAGTCACAATAGTCTTTTGAGTAACGAGACATTAATTTTTCCCAATATCCCAATAGTTTTAGCAATCTTCTTACTTAACATGGAAATATGGGGCTTCCAGCTCAGTCTATCGTCAATAATTACTCCTAGAAATTTTGCTGGGTTTCCTGCATAAGAGGGGCGTTATCAAGGACGATTTTGGCCTTCGTGCTGTCCTAAGTTTTATTTTTACTGGTGAAAATTAGGAAGTTTGTCTTTTTAACATTCATGGATAATTTGTTTGCTTGGAACCATGTAACAACCTTTTCTAGTTCTTGATTGGCCAATTGTATCAGAGAATCGAAGTCCTTGTGAGAGAGGAATATATTTGCGTCATCGGCAAATTTAAAAAAAAAAAGAATCGAGGAGCAAGATCGTTTATGTAAATCAAGAACAACAAAGGGCCTAGAATTGATCCTTGTGGTACTCCAATTGGATTTCTTTACAGGAAGACTTAATTTCATTCAATGTTCCATATTGTTTTCTGTTACTTAGATAACTCCGAAACCAATTTAAAGCAATATCACGTATGCCGTCGGCTGATAGTTTTCCGAGGAGTATAGAGTGGCCTACTGTGTCGAATGCTTTAGAAAGATCTAAAAATATTCCTGTTGTAAATTCTGTGTTGTCAATCGCTGTAGATATTTTGTCAATGAGTTGTATAAGGGCCAGGGAGGTAGAAAATTCTTTGCGAAATCCATACCGATGTTTGTTTGTAGAAAATATTCTTGTAGAATATATTATTCTCTGCTTCTCTAAGCTTTAGGCCATGGCTTCCCACACGGCCTAAAAAGCTTGTGTAAAACTTGATTATGGAAAGAAGAAAAAAAAAGTTACAGTATGATATAAAATGTTGGCACCTTTTGTACAGGAGCGAAAGAGACTAAGATGTGGGTGTAAAGGCTTGTGCTGCATGCCAAAGGACTTCCTGTGAAGGAGAAATATCGTACATAGATAGTTTTAAAATATTATATAGCAATCAGAAATTATTTTTGACAACGTTACCCTCAATCCTATGTATAGCCATTAATTTTGACCTAGTCTAGAGCCTAGGGAGTGCATATTTATGTACATGTTCACATATTTAGCACAAGATATACTATATTCATACGGGAGATCTTTAAGTGCTAGTCCTTGTGCCACTTAGTTCTTCACCATAGTCCTTTCAGGCCATATTTACCACATGGATTATAACCTTAGTCTGAAAATCCGGGGGGGTTAAGTCTCATCTCATTATCTGTAGCCGCTTTATCCTGTTCTACAGGGTCACAGGCAAGCTGGATCCTATCCCAGCTGACTACGGGCGAAAGGCGGGGTACACCCTGGACAAGTCTCCAGGTCATCACAGGGCTGACACATAGACACAGACAACCATTCACACTCACATTCACACCTACGGTCAATTTAGAGTCACCGGTTAACCTAACCTGCATGTCTTTGGACTGTGGGGGAAACCGGAGCACCCGGAGGAAACCCACGCGGACACGGGGAGAACATGCAAACTCCACACAGAAAGGCCCTCGCCGGCCACGGGGCTCGAACCCGGACCTTCTTGCTGTGAGGCGACAGCACTAACTACTACACCACCATGCCGCCTGGGGTTAAGTCTCTACAGAAAAAAAAAGTCTTTCTTTTCACCTCAGATTATGTCAGTGTAGCTTGTATTTTCATTTGGTTGAATAAAAATAATATTAAATAAATATGCTGAAGGGTTCGACTGTCCAGGTTGCAAAAGGACAAACAAAGAGAAGGAGTTCTCTGATCCGCATCAGCATTACTTAACTGCTCTTTTGTGAGTAATATTTATACAGAACAGCAAAGCAGACAGACTGCAGAATTAACACGATGATATAAACAATGCGAGAGTGACCGCTCTTTGTCCTGTGCAGTGTGCACTTGCCCTTGCTGGACCGCAGCATGCCTGACTTCTCCAGCTTCAGAACTGTGGATGACTGGCTGGACGCGATCAAGATGGGCCAGTACAAGGACAATTTCGCCAGTGCTGACTTCACCAGCTTCGATCTGGTCTCGCAGATGACAATGGAGTAAGTGCTATTGAAGGAGAGATTGAGAGTGAGGGGAGGGGGACGTAAATTATAAAAGACCTCTTGGTTTTTCCATTGTTACCCTATTTGGAGTTTGGGTGGGTGTTTTTTTTTTAAGGATGAATAATACTTTTGTTGTTTTCTCTGCCATGGTTCATGACGACATGTAAATATATTCTAGGAGTCTGGAATTCATCTGACTAATCATGGTTGTCATGAGATGAATATACTGCCTCGAAATAAAGCCTGCTGTCAGATATGTTTAGTAAATATTTGCTTTGAAAACTTCATTGTTCCCAACGTTTCTACTTCAGGTCCCGATGAGAAATATGAGCCACAGTGATGCTCTGTCAGATTCCGTTCTCCTTAAATGACTGGCTTTGTTACCTGCACAAACCAGACACGCAGCCCAACAAAAACATAGACATGCCGTTGTTTTCAACTTATCTCGCTGCAGCCGATGGGGATCAGGCTTGGAAGGAGTCCATTTAATTTGGAGCTGACATGCTGTGTTTATTTTGGCATGGGGACGATGGTTGATGTAGAAGCATGAGATGTTTTGCTGATATCTTTGCTGATGTGTGTGTGTTTGCGTGTGCTCGACAGAGACATCCTCAGGGTGGGCGTGACTCTAGCAGGTCACCAAAAGAAGATCCTCAACAGCGTGCAGATGATGAGGGCACAGATGAACCAGATCCAGTCGGTGGAGGTTTGACCTCCAGGCCTGATCCTGCACACGGAGGCAGGAGGGACAAGTGGACAGATGGAGGTGGATGTGTACTGAGCCTCATGTGTTTTCCCTCTAGGCCACCATTTTTTTTTCCCCAAGGGAATCTCCTCCGGTCCTCTCTTCCTGACCCTGCCGTCTAAGTTCTCCCCCTTCCCCTACAAACCAGCCTTTAGGGCTCACACTGCAAAAGTGTCGTCCCACAGATATCGACATCGCTCCTACTCCTGTCCCATCCATCAGTTGTGACGACTGCCAAAACATCGCAAGGAGGAATTTTCACCAACCAAGAGCACGCTCATCTTCTTGCTCTTACTTCCTTATGAATATTTTTTTTTTGGTCATCTATGTTGTTTTTAATGATGTTTCTAAAGATTTTGTAAAGGGAAAAAACACTACATGAACAGAAAGGATCTATATGATATATATATATATAGATACGTTTAAAACTGTAGATGGATTTCACTGAAAGGCTACCCTTTAAAAGGGCAAAATACAGAAAAAAGAAAGGTACATCACCATGCAGTGTGCTCTCTCATTCTGTTGTATTGTGGAAATCATTCAACAGGAATATCGACTACCTGCTCAGAAGCTACAGATGGAAGATCTACAATGGAACCATGATCCCTGTGCCATTATTGAAAAGGCAGAGAAATGGAGATGAACACCATAAAATGGAAACTTCCTCTTAACTGCCGTTATTGCCACAAAGGGAAAAAAAGACACTTCTGTTATTTAGCTGTTTGAAGTACCTGAAGCAATTACAAAAAAAAAAAAAAAACACCACCACCACACGTCTTCTCTCCTAAATAGTAATCTCGTTGACCGTGTTGACTTTGTAATGAAGATTTCCTTTGCTTCCAGTCACCATGGGAAAAAAGACCATTATTCTTTTTACAGACATTACAACCTGCCAAATAGGACATCGTTCTGTCCTACCTCATAGCCCGTAGATCCTTCTGTACATATCAGATGCACTTGACATTGGGACGACATCATTGTAGTCACGAAGCGCGTGACTTTTCATTCAGGCAATGATGGGGTTAATATGATCGTTCATTTTGTGATTTATTTTTTTTTCTCCCCTGTTTTTGAAATCAAATGTTTGTTTGTTGTGGATTTTAATAATTTAGGACATGAAACATCATATATTGATTCCCTTCAAATATGTAGAGATAAAGGAAATTGCTTAGGGTGGTTTTTCATTATTATTATTATTATTATTATTATTAATTTACATTTTACACAAAAGGACCTTGATTGAACATAGGTTTTAATTTTTTTTTTTTTTACACAATTTCATCTTCTAAGAATTCGGCATAGCATCAATCAAATTCAGAGGTCCTTTTCAGAATGCCGTGGCGTTTTCCATTGGGACGGTACTGCGTACACAAGCATCGTGGTCTAATGATTCCACTGGCCCTGTTGTTATTATCGTAAAATGGTACTGTTAGCACACTTAATAAGTGGCTAAATCACTTAAGAAGAGGACGATGAGTGCTATGTTATAATTGTGGTTTGTTTGACCGGATAGAAAGCTAACAGACACTCATACAACATGCCCGAAACAGTGTCTCCAATGGTACTCAAGATGTCTGCCTTTTACCAACATGAAGAGCATAAAACTTAAAAAAAAAAAAAAAAAACATGTAAATATCCATGTAAGAAATACATGTTGGATTTTAGTGTACAGAATTTTTTTTTTTTTTGTCGAAAATGGATTAAGAGCTGTTAAATCTGGGCCTTTTTTCTATTCGAGAGAGACGATGGGAACTGTGGGATCCATCCTTTCGAATGGTCATAGTGAGCAGTGCGGCAGATACTGAACAGACACGCAAACCACACACACCTCCAGCTGTGCTACAGAATATATGTGTGCGTGTATGTGTGTCCTGGCATGGAGGTCACTTGTGGTTAACAGTGCTCAATTACACTTTGTCTAGCTCAGCTCACCAGAGACTTCCTCCGCTCCATAACCTCAGGGTTGACGTACATCTTTAATACATTTAAAACCCCTCGGTACAGTGCAGCTAGTCACTTCGACCACACTTCAGTTCACAAAAGCTCAGTTGGCTGATTCAGTGTTTTGAGCGGAGGGATGTGAACTGATTAATACAGCACAGTGCTCATCTGGCGCCCGTTTTCTGACCACAGATGCATCAGGGTTGCTTCTGCTGTGCATCTTTATTTGTTCCCCTTACATGAATTGTTCCATCGGAGTATCTGCTTATCTCTAGTACCATCATGCTGTATTTATATATCCTGTAGATGGCCGTTTTATCTCCAGAAGGCCTAAATTGCAGGTTTAATACCCCATCCTGCTTTTGATCAATCCCATTTCACCGTGTTCTTCATTCCTTTTGTCTATCCAGGCCTCTTTTTTTTTCCCCAAGAGGAGGTTATTATTTATTTAATTTGTGACTGTCAGGATTTTGCCCGCAGTGGTTCCATGAATCAGCATGACTATTTAATGGGCTGATGGATAAAGACACATAATTATCTCTTCGAAACGTTCTGAAATTCTTCACTGATGCCACACTTTTGCATGACCCTTACCTCCTGCTCCAGTGCTCCAATATTTAATGGCACCTCAGTCTTCCGAAAAAATAGCACCATCTTTCTTTCTTTCTTTCTTTCTTTCTTTCTTTCTTTCTTTCCCTCCCTCCCTCCCTCCCCTTTCTCTCTTTGCATACCAAATCACAATTTGTATTCAAGAGAAATGGGACTGCATTGTTTGAATTTCAGTTGCATAGTGAAAGTGATAGGGAGAAAGAAAACTGAAGGATGTTTGGTGTTGTAATAAATCAGTGGCAGTGCAATGTGTTTTCCTGCTCTAGTATTAATGGCAGATCTATATCTGTAAAGTAATGCAGCATTTATCATCACCAGTTAATACTCGGCGAAATAAAATGCACTGCTTTTGAAATGAAGTGAAATGACATTTGAAGACTTTCCAAGATGACATTTAGGGTTTATGTTCATTTGCTGTATTTCAACAAAATAATGAAGATTCACTGATATATATATATATATATATATATATATATATATATATATATATATATACGGAATTACACTCTCAGCAAAATGTGGTAACATTTTTTAGTTGCAGTACTCAAGATAATGGTATCAAATGAAAATTTCACACTGTATAGGGTATCTTTTGACCTTAAAAAGCAAAGAAAAATTGGCTGTGTTTAACTTTGAACGCAAAATCTTTGATGAGGAAAGAAAAGTCAGTGACGGAATTACATCAGGAAAAACTGAACTTTCATTTCTTCAAATTCAAACCAAGATTTTTCTGAAGCGACATTGCTATAACTGGGGCGCTGATTTTTAAATATGGTTTTCAGTACATTTTGCCTTGGATTCCATGATTGAGCAACATCACTGAGCTGACAAGTTAAGGCAATTTTAATAATTTCATAATTTTGGCCTCTCTGCTGAAGAATTGCCATATATATATATATATATATATATATATATATATATATATATATATATATATATATATATATATAAGCTTAATAATCATGTTTCTAGACAATTTTACTCATCAGAAACCTCAAAAGGTCTTGCGTTTTTTGCAAGTACTTCTTTCTTGAAAGTAAAATAAAATGGAAAAAAATACATTTCAAAAGGTCTTGTAATATCGGCACATAGTGATACCTCTTTCAACGAGTAAAAGTAAGTAAAATAATAAAGGGAAATAAATTGAAAAATCAATAAAAATTGAAATGGTTTCTGTAATGTCTGTAATGATTGTTCGTTCTTCTTATATCGATTATTTATGTCTAGGGGGAGAAAAAAATCCACCAATAGCTCTCATCCATTTCAAGCATCAGATGTCGAGAAATCGGATTCCGATTTATACGTCCTTTATCACCATCTCCTAATGAGAAATATAAGATCATTTAAGTATATTTAAGACATTTTCACTTGATACTGTATCAGTGCAAATGTCTTATAATTTTGTGGTGCTCTTCGGGTTTGTTTCTTTTTTCTTTCGAGGTTGTTGGATACATACAGTATGACCGTGTTATACAGTGTATTTTGCCACATATATGGGTGTAAAAGTACATCTTATTTGATGTTCACGCCACTTTGTAACCACAAACTAGTTTGCGCGCTCTCAGCTACTGTCCTCAGGCACCATGTGACAGAACTCTTCTCTACTTTCTAGTCTTTTTATGTCAGATGGACTCTTGCATTTGTAACTGATCCTATATTGACTCTTCTCTTTATTATTCACATCCCCTTTTTTTTGGCAAAACTCATTAATCAGTAAAGGACTCCATAACCCATATTCTCTTTAAAAACTCTTTAGCAACACTTCATACGCTCTAAAAACAGACTGGGTATTTACACAGGCACAGTGAATGTGTGAATGGTACAGAATATTTTCCTCCCGTTGTGTTTGTAACTACTTGAACTGAACTTTAGATCTCTGCAGGAGACCAACTGCTTCATCCATCTTTGTTTCATAATCTGTCCATCCTTTGATTTACCAGACTTCTGTGTCAGCGTCTTCAAAGTTGGAATAAATGAGATGTGATTGATTGTAAGAGTGTTAAAGAGTAGTACGCAGACAGAGTAAGCGATTCGTATTGGCCGTTTCATCGGATTGTCTCACCGCAAAACCATAACATACAGACGGTGGAATGTTTAGGTTATTTGTCATGTCACGCTAGTCAGCTTTTGAGGCCTCAAAAGTTGATCGTCGGGATATCATGTGCTCAACTCGATGGCATGTGTATACAAACCCAACAGCCGCTTGCCACAGAGCAGTTATTAAAACAACTAACAGAGTCATTTAAGTGGTGACAGTTGTGCCGTGTGTACATCTTAGCCATCAACGATTCCCTTCTCTCACCGCTGGCAAGTTTAATCATAACTGCCGTGGCACTCTGCTCGTTTTATAAACCCTTTTGATAAAAGCTGAGAGCGACAGCAAGCTGTGAACGGCATATGCTCTTGTTCTCTGCAGAGCCATTCACCAACTGTGTGCCAGTTGTAAAATGCAAGCGAAAGACCATTTTGTCTCAGTGTTACAATCAGCAGTGAATGTAAACACAAGATGTCCCTGGCTCCTTCTGTCACTCTCTCTCTCTCTCGTTCGCTCACCCTGGTGCGGCCCATGTCCTCCAAATATGGTCCAAAGTGTTCAGGAGAGAAAATGGCTCCTAAACGTGGAGCCGTTGCATGTAACATAACTGTGCCCTCTGGTGTTTGGATGGCAATACTGCGGTATCGCTGTGATGGAGCTTCCCTGTTTCTCAGCCCTGATTCTGTATGCAGGACAGGGGACAATTCTCCCTCTGGCAGGCAGGGCTCACGTCGAGCTCTGTCCACCCTGACCACTGTGACACACATGGAACTGAAGGTCCTGTTTTTGGTGTATAAAATGTACATTTGACTGTAACCCTGTGAATGATGTAACAATTTCATTATTTGTAATATTGTTATTGGTTTATTTTCTAAAAATGCAGGAAAAAAAAGCCCAACTTGACTCTCCTCATTAAAAGTGAAATGAGATCTGTTATAAACCTGTGTCTGATGTCACTTTCTTACATCAATGTCATGTAACTTTGTTCATGGATTTCCTGGAAACGTCACTTCAGCGAGTGAAGACCGTGTGATCTTGTCTGCTTCGGTTTATGCCTCACAGGAATGCCACAACAGCTTTTGTGCGCTTTTCTTGGGAGGGGGGGGGGGGGGGGTTTGAACTCCACTAGTCCGCCCCTCCCTCATGGTGGCCTCCAACGTCTACTCGCATCTCTCTCCACTTTCCAACCCTCGTTAGCAGCTAGACGTGTGAAAGCCTGCTGACCCCTGAGTGACCCACCCCCCAAGAGTGGCATGCCTGATAAAAAAGGCGAAGGCTCAGCGAGTTCAGGAGTTCACCATCGGGAACCTGATGACAGTCCAAAAGCTCTTCTGGTTTAATCCAGCCCACCCGTGCGCCCCCTTTTTACGCCCTGTTAAACACCACAAGCAGCAACAGCAAAGCCGCCAGATCTTTAGCGTGTTGTAGAGATTGTAGATCTGGCTGATTGTCCACCTGAGACAGCTCTACTGGAAAAGCCCTGGATTAGTGTGGGGGGGGAACCCGATCGCGTTTAACGCAGATTGATTTATAGCAGAGAAATCACCCTCACACGACCTGCCATGCAAAACATTTAGCACGAGACGACTTTATTCCATACACCATTTCTTGTCAAGATCATTTTTAAGAGATTGTGTCTCGGTCAAATTCACCCCGAAAGGAAATTGTAAACCTAACCGAGCCGTGATCACAAGTTTCCCTGTGTGAGTCTCCTTCTTTTGAATAGCTGCTAATAGTGCTCCCTGCCATGTAATCATCACTGATCAATGCTCGGGCGCCTCCATTGTCGCACATGTGCATCCTGCAGACACTTAATAGCAACTATGGACAATTAAAGAGCAATCAGCAGCGCTTTGGACTCCGATGACTGTCGAGTTTTCCCTCCATTTCAACCATAAGGTGCCTTTGGCAAGCCAACTATAACTGTGGATGATCATTTGTCATTGCTGAAAAATGTTTATCCTGTAACGAGGAGTTTTTCCTGGCTTGCTCGGGTCCATATGATGCTTTGAGCTTGTCGTCCCCTGCCATTAAGAAACACTTTTCAAATCCTCTGATCTTCCTAACAGCAGCTTTGCAGTTCGACATTCAAAGCACAATAATAATTAATCACTGGAGCTTAATTTTTTTTCCTAATTAACTTTTTTCTTTTTTTTCTTACTGACTTTTGCACAAGATGAGCAATCCTTTTAGAATAGGTTTCTGTTTCAGGTACTTGGAAACCTGGCTCAAATTTAATATAATTGATATTGTTCGATCCACATTCACTGGATATGAGCAATCATGCGCTCTGATTGGCGACTCTACTACTCGAATATCAGCTCATATACCGTGAGTAGAGAAAAACAAAATGGCGGCACGTGTTGCTGAAGCAACCGAAGACGAAATAAAAACTACTCGAAAACAAAACCCCAAAAATACAAAAAAAGCAACGAAATATGGAATGAGTATTTGATTGCAAGAATGGATCTTTTTTCACTTTTCAAGAATTATTATTATTACCGCATTTTTCACAAATTCCTACCGTCATTTCGCCTGTTTGTTCACATTCTAAGCGGAAATTATTTTGTCGGACGTTTTGTATAAAGTTTTTATTTATCGAATTTGCAAAAAATTAAAATAAAAATGCTCCGTTTCTCAAAATCCAGTGAATGTGGATAGAATAAAACAGTTATTCCACTCAATCTCATCGTACATGGCTAACGTGGCGCTACGTGCCTCGTCGGCGATCAGCTCATGTACGACTTGATTTCATGGAATAACTGTTAAATATAGCATTATGCATTCATCTATAACGCTTCATCAGTTCTCCTGTTTATATTCAATATTCAAATCTTATAACAAACCCAGTCCAGTAAATGTTCCAGCCCAGTGTATGCATTTCAGACAGGCGAGTAAAGTACAAGGTCAAATCAAGAAGTCTGGCACTAAGGCTTAGAGCAATTTTATAATGTCTGCCTCTACGGGAAGCCATCAAAACTGTATGTTTTACAGCATACAGTAAGACAGTGCAATAACAGGCCGTCTTTATTTCAGATTCGGCTCCACGTTCAGCCTACAGGATGCGGTAGGTTAAGGGCGTAGACCGTTTCCTTGTTTCAGTGATAGCAGTTGTTCACCCGCATTTCATGGAACTGTGGAAAATGTTGGCTTTGGCACAACTGTATATAATTGAGATGGAACATAAGATGGCACCGTGTCAGCTGAAGCCTTTCAGGCATTTTCATGGTTTTCACCAAATAAGGCCTTCTGGAAGCTGTCTATGGTACAGTGACTTTACAAGAAGAGCTTCAGTTTGAACACAAATGAGTAAATTAAATCATGTGTTTAATTATGAATATCAGCAACGAGTAAGTAAAACATTAATCTCTATCTTTAATCAGTTTTAAAGGAAATATTGCTGAATTCTACTGATTCCTACAATGAAGTTACAAATATTCATTAAAATAATGTTATGGAGTAAAAGATATCCAGGAGAAAGTTTAATGAGCTCGGGTTTTTTTCCCCAATTACTTTTCATAATTACCCCGTTATGCGTTCACTGAGCTTATTAATGAAACAATGAATATATTTGGCAACATTTTGTCGTTAATGTCAATGTCATTATTGTGAAAACAGCAACTGTAATTTATTTTTTAGGGGACACTGTGTGAAATGCTGTCACTGTTTTTAGCAAAAGTAATTCAAGCTCATTTTTATTAAATTAATATAATGAGATTTTATATATATATATATATATAATATACAGTCTCATGAGCGTATGGTTTATTATTTACTTGCTATTATTATTATTATTATTATTATTTTGTTTAATATTGATACAGTCCCCAATGAAACTGTATCATACACTCTCAGAAAATAAAGTATGCTGTGGTACCTTTAGGGGTACAATGGCTTGTCCTGGGGCAGGACCCTCAAAGGTACTTATTTGTCCCTTTTATATACTGCTTGGGAACATGTACAGAGTGTTTTCAAAAAATTTTATATTATTTGAGATGTAAATATCCAGAAACTCCATAGTCCAGGCAAATGAAACCGAACAGGCTTAATGTTGAGCAATATAAGATTTATTCCTCAAAATTTTGAATGAGAAATTCAAAGGCATGTGGATTCCATGAACAATTTCACATATTTTCAATATGCACGCCTAACCCAGCCTTCCTCTTTGAACTTTGTGTCGTGTCCAAATCTGCATTGCAGTCTGTGCATTTTTAGAAAATTCTCTCATAAATGCACGCTGTACAACCTTGTTCGACTGTGTTCGAGCGTACTCGAACACACAAAACGCCCTTTCTTTTCCAGCGAATGGCATTTCTATACCTAAAACGATAAAAACAAAAAACATTAAACGTAAAATTTTGACCTGTTTCCACACACACTGTTAAAATTTGAGGTCGATTGAATAAGAACTGGCAAAGTTATTAGACTGTGAAATGATATCAAATTTTTTTGAAACACCCTGTATGTACCTTTTTGGCCCGAAAAAGGTACACACAGTTACCTGGAGGTCCAGTCATGAGCCGTAGAGGGTACATTAGTGTAGATTGTACCTTGGGGACAGAAATGGACTCCTACTGTACCCCTATTTCTGGCAGTGTATAAGATTATAAGACATGCAATTTACCCTTCGAAGAGAAGAAACACTGATATTTTTGCCAAGAAAAATAGACTCCTTTAACTCCTTTAACTTTGCACACACTATAAGTCATTATAAAGAATTGTATCTGAACAGGAGAAAACTCATACCAGATCAAATCAGAAAAAATGGTGAAGCTATAAGAGAAAGAAAATGATTACGGTACTGGACCTGGACCTAAAAGGCAAGTAGTTACGCAGGTTTCTCATTGTTCTCATCTCGAACAGTTCCTCTAACCTTCCAGCTCCAGTTATACTGTATGAAAAAAACACACATCACAGCTGTTTTTGTTAAGAAAGTCAGTGAATAATATAGAGTTCATGCTGCTTATACAGTAAATGGGCTCATAAGCTGCATGTGTTCATGTGTTGTTGGTTTTTTTTTCCTGAGTCACTGTACATTCCTTTTAAAAAGGCAAACTATAAACATTTAAAACAAAGCTGCTGTTTGATGGTGATCGACATAGGCAGGCCGACCTCATCTACTCCACACATCTCTCATTTTCAATCATTTTTCATTTCTCAGAATGTAATCCCAGACATGTACAGTATCATTTCAAACTGTAATGAAACTCTTAATGCAGCACAGATATCCAAAATCGTAGCAGCTCATTTTCAGCAAATTTGTCCCAGACGCAAATTTGGCTCAGGCACACAAACAGAGAAAGAGAACAGACGCCAGTGACACAGGCTGAGGATGGTGGTACAGGAATCATCATGGATGACTACAAAGCACCGTAAAGTAAATATACTTTAATATATAATGTAAACATAAATACATCAATAAACATTTAAAAAATGCTTCACATGTTTATCATGCTTTGTAGTGTTGTGTTTTTTATGTGTAACAAATTCTTTTTGTACTTTATTGTGCTTTGTATTTTTAATGTAACACAATTTATAATGAATAATAATAATAATAATAACTTGGTGTAATATTGAGTTATATGCAGATAGAACTCAATATTACAAGTTATTATTATTATTATTATTATTATTATTATTATTATAACCTGTAATATTGAGTTATATGCAGACAGAACTCAATATTACAAGTTATGATTATTATTATATTGCATTCTATGCAATATTACAAATTATTATTATTATTATTATATTGTAATATTGCATTTATTGTGTTTTGTATTTTAATGTAACACAATTTATAATGAATAAATAATAAAAACTTGGTGTAATATTGAGTTCTATGCAGATAGAACTCAATATTACAAGTTGTTATTATTATTATTATTATTATTATAACCTGTATTATTGAGTTCTATGCAGATAGAACTAAATTTTACAAGTTGTTTATTATTATTATTATTATTATTATTATTATTATTATAATAACTTGGTGTAATATTGAGTTCTATGCAGATATAACTCAATATTACAAGTTATTATTATAATTATTATTATTATTATTATTATTATTATTATTATGCAGATATAACTCAATATTACAAGTTGTTATTATTATTATAATATTTTATATTATTATTATTATTATATTGTAATATTGCATTCTATGCAATATTACGAGTTTATTATTATTGTTAATAATAATAATAATAATAATAATAATAATAATAATAATAAATAAAGCACAGATTCTATTAATTAATAGCTCTGACAAAATTTGCACAGTGAGAGCCCACTGAGGAACTTGTGAATCTTATAGTAGTCTTCAAATGCGCAGCCCATCCTGCATACAGTCTTGGGGGGGAAAGATTAGATCTAATCTAATCTTCAGGGTTCTTCAGCTTGTTCCTCTGGGTGAGCCCTTAACCTTTTTACAGTTCTGCATTGAACTCAATATTACAACAAGTTATAGTAAAATACCTTAAGGAATGTGTGTGTGTGTGTGTGTGTGTGTGTGTGTGTGTGTGTGTGTGTGTAACAAAACAGATGATGATGGTGATTTATTATTAGTAGTAGTAGTAGTCGTAGTAGTAGTAGTTGTAGTATAACTCTTTTTATTACTGGAGTATGGTATGTTGAAGTGTTTGAGAAGAAAATTTTAATTTTCATCGGGACAACCAGTAACCACACCAGTTACAAACATTAGGACAAGGACTAGGTCTTCATCTAGTGGTCTCTGCTTCTCTGTATACAAGCGCATAGAACTATCTTTGTATCAAGTCTATATATTTACAATCCATTTGAAATGTACATATTTGCAGAATTAGATGAAATATTTCTTAACACAGAATACAACCCTCAGGATTCTTCTGACATTTAATGTATGAGGTCTAAATCTGAGATATTCTGTCATTTATGATATATTACTGTACTTAGACTACTTATACTATAAGTACTTATATTACTTGTATTTATAATCATTTTCACTCATTAAATAAAACAATGTGAGCAGCGAAATGTCATGTTTAGAGCCATGTTAAATCTTATCTCCTAAAGTTGTGAGCTATACAACTTGGATTAGTATAATTATTTTTTTCTCTCTCCTGATTCATCAGTACAAACCCCCTCACTACCACCATCAACAACAAATCCTTATATTTTAAGCATGATATTAATATGTAAAATATTATTTCAGAAAATACTCCTCTTCCGGTTTTTTACATTACTTTTACGAAATTATCAAAAATTATTAAAAGCATGATGTTTTTTAAAGTGCCATTACTCAGAAAGTACATTAGAGTGCTAAGAGCGCCCCCTTGTGGAGAATCTTTAACTTGCTAAATGTGAATGAGGGTGACTGAGGGCTAATTTTTACGTGTTCAAGCAGATTGGAGAGAGAGAGAGAGAGAGAGAGAGAGGAAAAAAACAAGCTTGGTTTGACCAGCTCCCAAAACACAATCCCAGCTGTTCAGCTGGTAGATGAGAACAGTTTACAGCTACTGACACATTATAATCACAAACAAGTTGTTTAAGGAAAATAAGGCAATAAGAAAATCTCAAATGTTTATCGATCAGTTTGACATATAATAAGGAAGCTAGACAATACATTACCAACTGGCAAAGATGGTAACCCAGATTAAATAGCCCAGCCTGTTTTTGGCAACTTGTAAAACAGTCAGGCCAAGTTGGATTTTTCAGCAGACTGAGTCACTACGTTTACATGCACATAGAGAGAATCGAATTTCTGCCGTTGCTCGACTGAAATCGAAGTTCAAAATGCCATGTATACACCTTAATTCGGCTGAAATTGAACCGAACTTGATTTCTCGGAATCGAGCTACACGACCTAGTTTATGCGATTTCTGCCGAGCTACTTTGTGCATGTATACCCTATCGAGCTAGTTGTCAAGCTACTTCCGGAAGTGACGAGTGACGAGACCACAAGCGGGAAACACAACAGCCTCGGTCGGCATGACAACAGTAGTAGCGAGCAGCAGAAGAGGTCAGGAGGAACAAACGAAGAAGAGAAAATGGCGATGTAGAGCTCTCTGAAGTGTGGGTGGAGCACAGAGGACGGCAGGACAAAGCTTCTGGTACTAATAGGCTTTTTATTGTCAGACTTTTCAGTTTAACAGCCTACTTTTATTCTTGAGAGAAAAACACACACGCGCGCGCTGTGTTCTAGTCCCGGGATGAGCTGTCCCCTCTGCTCTGCCTCCTTAAATAGGGCGCGGTTACTGGGAAGACACACACAGGTTAATTACCGTCAGGTGAAGTGATTCTGCCACTCACCTTCCCTGGCTCCGCCCTCCTGTCACAGACCGGCGCTTGACCACGCCCCCACTGCCACAGGCAAGCAGAAACGTGCACTTCTGGAGCAATGAGGAGACAGAGTTCATGCTCATTCAGCTTAAGGAGTTGAATATATTAAAATTCATGGACGGGAGAAAAACGCGCAATGGAAAACACGGAACTGATAACTTTGTTTACACTCTTGAATAGCTCTTCTTCATGACGACAACCGGAAGTGTACCAACACGATGGGGCGTGTTGCGCCACCTGTGGCTCGGATGCACAATGCACCTCACACAATAGCCCGATTTCATTGTGTGCATGTAGGATTGGATTTCTCTGGCACCCAGCTGGGACCTTCAGCTCGATTACCGACAGCAGCTCGATTTGGATGTGCATGTAAACATAGTCTGACTCAGTGACTGACGGACTGACTGACTGGCTGACTGACTGACTGACTGACTGACTAAAAGGGGGTGACTGACTGACTGAAAGGGGGTGAGTGATTGACTAAAAGGGGGTGACTGACTGACTGACTGACTGAAAGGGGGTGAGTGATTGACTGACTGACTGTAAGGGGCTGACTGACTGACTAAAAGGGGGTGATGACTGACTGAAAGGGGGTGACTGACTGACTGAAGGGGGTGAGTGACTGACTGACTGACTGACGGTAAGGGGCTGACTGACTGACTAAAAGGGGGTGACTGACTGACTAAAAGGGGGTGACTGACTGACTGACTGACTGACTGACTGACTGACTGACTGACTGACTGACCGAAAGGGGGTGAGTGATTGACTAAAAGGGGGTGATTTTTCAGCAGAAAAATTTTTCAGTCAGTCACCCCCTTTTAGTCAATCACTCACCCACTTTCAGTCAGTCAGTCAGTCAGTCACCCCCTTTCAGTCAGTCAGTCAGTCAGTCAGTCAGTCACCCCCTTTTAGTCAGTCAGTCAGTCAGTCAGCCCCTTACAGTCAGTCAATCACTCATCCCATTTCAGTCTGTCAGTCAGTCAGTCCGTCAGTCACTGAGTCAGTCAGTCTGCTGAAAAATCCAACAGTCAGTCAGTCAATGACTGTAAGGGGCTGACTGATTGAAAGGGGGTGACTGACTGACTGACTGACTGACTGACTGACTGACTGACTGACTGAAAGGGGGTGACTGACTGACTGACTGACTGACTGACTGACTGAAAGGGGGTGACTGACTGACTGACTGACTGACTGACTGAAAGGGGGTGAGTGATTGACTGACTGACTGTAAGGGGCTGACTGACTGTAAGGGAGTGAGTGAGTGAGTGAGTGAGTGAGTGAGTGAGTGAGTGAGTGAGCTGACTGACTGACTGACTGACTAAAAGGGGGTGACTGACTGACTGAAAGGGGGTGAGTGATTGACTGACTGTAAGGGGCTGACTGACTGACTGACTAAAAGGGGGTGACTGACTGACTGACTGACTGACTGACTGACTGACTGAAAGGGGGTGAGTGATTGACTGACTGACTGACTGTAAGGGGCTGACTGACTGACTAAAAGGGGGTGACTGACTGTCTGACTGACTGAAAGGGGGTGAGTGATTGACTGACTGACTGAAAGGGGGTGAGTGATTGACTGACTGACTGTAAGGGGCTGACTGACTAAAAGGGGGTGACTCATACATGTCAACTCCTTTGGGCATCCACCTTTAGTATCAGAAGAAGAAATCCATAAAATCAACATAAAATCCTTATAGCCTTCGAATCACACCAAACTTAATAAATAAATAAGTAAATATAACTTGCTTGAGAACTTCGTCCAGCATGTCGAAAATCGCCTCGCCCGTGTTGATATTGCACACGGGCATGTCTATGATTCTTGACTTCGCCCCTCTGTTTATGTCGAAGATCCGCACCAAAACGGCCAGTTGCTTGTCCGTCTTTTTGTCATTGGATTCGTCGATCATCAAGGAAAATGGCGACGTCCGGCAGTGCTGGATGATCGGTAGTGTAGCTTCGGGGGCCAAGCTCTTTTTGATTATTTGTGTTGTTTTGGTGCGCCTACAGCTGATAGATTTCGCAATCGTACTGTCCGTGCAAATTCGTGGCAACAGTTCTGTCAGGTGGTCCGCAATGGCTAGCGGCAAATTGTGCTGAGCAATAAAATTACAGATTGTAACTTCTGCTCTTATTACACTTGTTGGTTGATCATCGGTCTTAGGCTTTGCAAACATCGTCATTTGCGGCTGATTCTGTTTCTGGTGCAAATTTCGCTGATGTCGTTTGGACCTCATGTGTTCCCTCACGTCGTAAACTCCAGACGCCGCAACTTTTATATCTCACACACAAACTGTGCAGTGCGCGTACTCCTCATTTTTCGCCTGAACAATGACACCATTAAATGTCTCCTTCCATTCAGGAAGATACCGCCCGCCGTATCTCATTTTCTTTCTCGGTGTTCCCATTCTTTCACTCAGCAGATGCTATTCAAAATC